>NC_044982.1:132024950-132300155 GCF_008728515.1 Papio anubis
TGTTATTTCTTCTAATTTTGCACTTATGGTGACTTACTTCCTTTATGTCTGGTAATTTTTGATGGTGAACTCACATTTGCTTAATCTTAACCTGGGAATCTAGTGGGCTTAACTAGAAACGTTTTCTTGAAGAAGATTTGTGTTTGAATCTCCTACGACCATTGGGGCACTACCAGTCTAAACGACTTGTACCTTCTTTTGGTTTTTAACTTAGCACAGAGGTCTCAGATTCAGCTCTTCCATATTGCTGTTGGCGTAAACCTTGTTTTCTGAATACAATTCCCTGGGCATTTTCTCAGCTTAATGTTTTTATTCTTAACTGCATACTATCAGAAGGTTTTGTTTATTTGTGGGGAAGAGATCTGGAGAATGAGAGATCAGGAGGACACATGGAAATTTCTCCTGCTTTCTTCAAGTTCAGTAATGCATATAAGGATTTTTTTTTTTTTTCAGAATTTGGTGGTTGTGCAGTGGAAGGGTGTCCCAGATCATCTAGCTCACAATTTTGTTGAAGAAAAAAACCCCTTTTAACTTTTTTTTAAAAAAAGATTTATTTTTTTAGAAGTGTTACATTTGCAGAAAAACTAAGACTATCATACATAGAGTTCGCATGCACCCTGCACCTAGTTTTCCCTGTTATTAAGATCTTACATTAATATGGTTAAATTGTTGAAATTAGTACATTACTGATACATTAACTGAAGTCCAAGGTTTATTCAGAATTCCTTGTTTTTTACTGTGTCTTTTCCTATTCTAGGGTTTGGTCCAGTATATCATTGATATGCTGATAGGCTTTGTATTCCCACCCAAACCTCATCTTGAATTGTAATCTCCATAATCCCCACGTGTTGAGGGAGAGACCTGGTAGGAGGTGATTGGGTCGTGGGAGTGGTGTGCCCCATGCTGTTCTCATGATAGTGAGTGATCTGTCATGAGATCTGATGGTTTTATAAGTGTCTGACATTTCCTCTTTCACCTACTTGCTCTCTCCTGCCGCCATGTAAGACATGCCTGCTTCCCCTTCCACCATGATTGTAAGTTTCCTGAGGCCTCTCCAGTCAAGCAGAACTTTGAGTCCATTAAACCTCTTTCCTTTATAAATTACCAGTCTCGGGTATTTTTTACAGCAGTGTGAGAACAGACTAATATAATCACTTTACAAAGCTGTTATGTCTCTTTAAAATCCTCTTGGCTGTGACAGTTTCACAGCCTTGTTTTGGATGACCTTGACAATTTTGAGGAGTACTGGTTGGATATTTTATAGGATACCCGTCTACTGGAAATTTTTATTGTGGTAAAATATACATAAAATTTACCATGTCAACCATGTTTTAATATACAATTTGGTGGTATTAAGTGTAATATATTCACAAAGTTGTGCAATAATTTAATCATTATCCATTTTCAGAACTTTTTCATCATCTCAAACGGAAACACTGTACATGAAAAAATAACTCTCTAACTTCCTCTCTCCCTAGTCCCTGGTAAACTCTATTTTCTGTCTCTGTGAATTAACCATTTCTAGGCACCTTGAATAAGTGGAATTACGCAATGTTTGTCCTTTTGTGTCTGGCTTATTTCACTTAGCAAAATGCTTTCAAGGTTCATTTATGTAGTAGCATGTCTCAGAATTTCATTCCTTTTTAAGGTTGAATACTATCATATTGTCCATTCTATGAATCCACAAATTTTATTTTTATCATTTCATTAGTTACAGGAGAGTTTTATTTCTTCTTTCGGATTTTCCTTTTTAAAAAAATTTCCTTTATAGACATTCATGTCATCTATACACAAAGATGGTTTATTTCTTCCTTCCCTATCTGTATACTCTTTATTCCCTTTTATTGTCTTATTGCACTAGCTAGAACTTCAGATGTAATATTAAATAATAATGATGATAAAGGACATGTTTGTGTTGTTCCTGATCTTAGGGAGAAATCTAGTTTCTCACCATTAAGCTGTAGATATTTTGTGGAAGTTCTTTATCAACTTCAGCATATTTCCCTCTAGTCCTAGTTTCCTGAGAGTTTGTACCTTCAAGGGTGCTAGATTTCATCAAACACTTTTGCTGCATGAATTTATATGATCACATAATTTTTCTTCTTTATCCTCTTGATGTGCTGAATTCATTGATTTTAGAATATTGAACCATCCTTGTATACTGAGAATAAATCCCACTCCATTGTGTTGCATAATCCTTTTTAGACATTTTTGGATTATATTGGCTAAAATTTTGTTAAGGATTTAAAAATCTATATTCATGACGGATATCAGTCTGTAGTTTTCCTATAATGTCTTTAACTGCTCTTAGTGTTAGGGTAATGCTAGATTCATAGAATGAGTTGGGAAGTGTTCCTTCTGCCTCTATTTTCCAGAAAAAGATTATGTAGAATTGGTGTTTCTTCCTTAAATGTATGTTAGAATTCACCAGAGAAACCATCTGGAACTGGTGATTTCTTTCTTGGAAGGTTATTGACTCAATGTCCTTGTCTACTCAGATTATCTATTCCTCCTTGCATGAGTTTTGGTAGTTTGTATCTTTCAAGTAATTGGTCCATTTCATCTAATTTATTAAATGTTAGGGTATAGAGTTCATAGTATTCCTTTATTATCCTTTATATTTTCATGGGACAACTGATGATGACTTATATTCCATTTCTAATATTGGTACTGTATTGTTTAGATTTTTAAATTTTCTGTATATTATGATGTTTTGACATCTTAAAAAAATCCTTTCTGGCTTGGGAAAAACTGCTCCCTCCTGGGGCAAGCCAATTCTTAGCTAAGCAAAAGGGCTTAGCCAGGGAGCATGGCTTTGATATGTAAAAAGCGAATATGAAGCCTTACCTTCTCAGTCTGGCCCATATACAACAGGCCTTCCTCTGTCTTAGCCATTGCAGAGCTATGTACCAGATAACTAAGGACAACCTGTATACTACGAGGCCATCTGAAATTATTCATACTAGCCAATCCTAATTGGTTTACTCTGCCCTACCTTGCTTTTCCTGTGGAAACTCCAATAGAGGCTCTAGTCCAGGCTTTTCTCTTGCTCCTGTTTTCTGTCTCCTGACTACCCCAAGGCTTCCCCATGTAACCCTATATGACATGGCATGCTTTCTATTTCTAGAACCTGTGAGTATAACAAACGTTGTTTTCCTCTCATGGCCACACCTGACCATCACAGAAAAGAACACAGAACAGGTTATTTGGATCTTCTCTTTTTCTTGGTTAGCATAGCTATAAGTTTATCGATTTTAACTAGATTCTGGTTTCTGTGATTTTCTCTATTGTTTCCCTGTTTCAGTTCCATTGATTTATGTTCTAATGTTTATTGTTACTTTTCTTTTGCCTTCTTTAAGTTTAATATTTTTCCTTTAGCTGCTGAAGGTAGACATTTAGATTGAGTTTAGATTTTTCTTCTTTTCTAATACATGCATTGAATGCTAAGCACTCCAAGCTCTGCTTTCATAGCATTCCACAGGTTTTGATAAGTTATATTTCAATTTTTATTTAGTTCAAAATGTTTCTTTTTTCTTTTTTTGAGATGGAGTCGCGCTCTGTCACCCAGGCTGGAGTGCGGTGGCGTGATCTTGGCTCACTGCAAGCTGTGCCTCCTGGGTTCATGCCATTCTCCTGCCTCAGCCTCCCGAGTAGCTGGGACTACAGGCGCCCGCCGCCATGCCCAGCTAATTTTTTGTATTTTTTAAATAGAGATGGGGTTTCACTGTGTTAGCCAGGATGGTCTCGATCTCCTGACCTCATGATCCTCCCTCCTCAGCCTCCCAAAGTACTGGGATTACAGGCATGAGCCACCGCGTCCAGCCCAAAATGTTTTTTTAATTCCTCTAATTATTTACTTGATCCATGTATTATTTAGAAGTATGAATTTAATTTGCAAATATTTTGTGGGTTTCCAGCTGTTTTGTTATTGATTTTTAGTTTAGTTTTATTGTGGTCTGGGACCACAGTTTGTATAATTTCTGTTATAGGTTAAAGTGTGCCACCTCCCCCTCCCTACCATATATTGAATTCCTAACCCCCAGTACCTGTGAATATGGTCTTTACAGATGTAATTACATTAGGATGAGGTCATTAGGGTGGCCCAAATCCAATACTACTGGAGTCTTAATGAAAAGCAGGAATGCCATGCAAAGACAGAAACACACAGGGGAAATGCTACATGATTAGAGGCAAAGAGAGGTTGTAGTGATGCAGCTGCAAGCCAAGGAATGTCAAGAAGTGACAGTTACCATCAGAAGCTAGAAAGAGGCAAAGAAAGAGTCTCCCCTTCAGGTTTCAAGCAAAACATAGTCCTGGTGATACTGTGGTTTTGTATTTCTAGCCTCCAGACCCATGGAACAATAAATTTCTGTTGTTTTAAGCCACTCACTTGGTGGTACTTTGTTACAGCTACCCTAAACTATATAATTTCTATTCTTTTAAATTTATTAAAGTGTGTTATGGGTACAATGTTTTCTAGCTTGGTGACTGTTCCATGTGACCTTGAGAAAAATGTGTATTCTGCTGTTATTGAAATGAGTATTCTATAAATGTCAATGAGATCAAGTTGATTGATGGTGCTGTCCAGAGCAACTCTTGCTGATTTTCTGCCTGCTTAACCTGTTAATTACTGAAGGAGTAATGTTGAAGTTTCCAAATATAATGATGGATTTGTCTATTTCTCTTTGCAAGTCCTATCAGTTTTTGCCTCATGCATTTTGACACTATTGTTAGGAGCATATACACCAGGATTGTTCTATCCCCTTGGAGAATTGACCTCTTATCATTAATGCTCCTCTTTGTCCCTGATAATTTTACTTGTTCTGATGTCATCTTTGTTTGAAATTAATATAGCTACTCCAGCTTCCTTTTGATTAGTGCTAGCATAGTATTTCTTTCTTTATCCCTTGATGTTGTAAATAATTGTTATTTTTAAGATGTTTTAACAGCTTGAGTGATTCATTTCACATATCTGTATTTACCCATATAAAGTGTACTACTTATTGGCTTTAAATGTATTCACAGACATGTACACCATCAATACAATTGATTTTAGAATATTTTCACTAGCACCCCCCAAACCCTGCAACTCCTTAGCTAACCCTCCATCATCTGCCAAGCCTAGACAACTACTAATCTACTTCTGTCACTATGGATTTGCCTATTCTGGACATTTTCTACAATATGTAGTCATATTGAAATAGAATCCTATAGTATGTGATCTTTTGTTAATGAAATTAGATAATACTTGGTCTTTTGTGAATGGCTTCTTTCACTTAGCATAATATATTCAAGGTTCATCCATATTGTGGTATATGTGTACTTCATTCTTTCTTGTTTCTGAATAATATTCCATTGTATGAATATACCACTTTTTATTCAACCACTAATCGGTTTATGACCATTATGGGTTCGTTTTGCATTTTGGCTGCTATGAAAAATCCTGATATAAACATTTGTATATATACTTTTCATGTGGGTGTGTTTTCATTTTGCGTGGGGTATACCTAGCAGTGGCTGCTGGTTGCTGGATTGTGTGGTAACTCTGTGTATAAACTATTGAGGAATTGCTAGACCATTTTCCACAGTGGCTGCACAATTTTCCCATTCCCATTAACAGTTTATGAGGGTTCAAGTTTCTCTACATCCTCCTCTACACATGTTATTGTTCATCCTTTTTTTTTTTTTTTTTTGAGACGGAGTCTCCCTCTGTCACCCAGGCTGGAGTGCAGTGGCACGATCTCGGCTCACTGCAACCTCCACCTCCTGGGTTCAAGCGATTCTCCAGCTACAGCCTCCTGAGTACCTGGGATTACAAGCATGCACCACCACCGCTGGCTAATTTTTTGTACTTTTAGTAGAGATGGAGTTTCACCATGTTGGCCAGGCTGGTCTCAAACTCCTGATCTCTGGTGACCTGCCCGCCTCAGCATCCCAAAGTGCTGGGATTACAGGTGGGAGCCACTGCGTCTAGCTGTCCATCTTTTTGATTATAGCCATTCTAGTGGGTGTCAAGTGGCATTTCATTTTGGTTTTAATTTTCATTTCCCTGAAGACAAATAATATTGAGCATCTTTTCATGTGCTTTTTGGCTACTTGTATATGTTCTTTGGAGAAGTCCCTATTGAAGATTCTTTGCCCATTTTTAACTTGGGTTGTCTTTTTAAAATTTTTTTTTTTTGAGACAGGGTCTCACTCTGTCACCCAGGCTAGAGTGCAGTGGTGTGACCATGGCTCTTTGCAGCCTTGATCTCCCTGGCTCAAGCAATCCTCCCAACTCAGTCTCCTAGTAGTTGGGACTACAGGCATGTACCACTGGACCCAGCTAATTTTTATTTATCTGTTTCCTTTTTTTTTGTAGAGATGGGGTCTCACTGTGTTGGCTTGACTGGTCTGGAACTCCTGGGCTCAAGTGATCCTCCTGACTTAGCCTCCAAAGTGCTGAGATTACAGGCATGAGCCATTGCACTCACCTATTTTTGAATTTTAATAGTTTTTTCTATAGTCCAGATACAAGTTATTTATCAGATATATAATTTGCAAGAATTTCCCCTCTTCCTGTGGTCTTCTTACTTTATTTATGGTATCTTTTGAAACAAAAAGTTTTTAGTTTTGATAATGTCTAGTTCATCTATTTTTCTTTTTTTTTTCTTTTTTGTTTTTTTCTTGAGACAGAATTTCACTCTTGTTGTCCAGGTTGGAGTGCGATCTCAGCTCATTGCAACCTCTGCCTCCCAGGTTCAAGCAATTCTCCTGCCTCAGCCTCCCGAGTAGCTGGGATCACAGGCATGAGCCACCATACCCGGCTAATTTTTTTTTTTTTTTTTTAAAGTAGTGGCAGGGTTTCTCCATGTTGGTCAGGCTGGTCTTGAACTCCCAACCTCAGGTCATCCATTCGCGTCCGCCTACCAAAGTGCTGGGATTACAGGCATGAGCCTCCGTGCCCAGGCTCTTTTTTCTTTCCTTTTTTTTTTTTTTGCTAATGCTTTTGGTGTCATATCTAAGAATCCATCAAGGATTCTAAGAATTGTAATTCAAGGTCATAAAGATTTACACCAACAGTTTCTTTGACGAGTTTTAGAGTTTTAGCTCCTAAGTTTATGTCTTTGATACATTTAAATTTTTGTATATGTTGTGAGGTAAGGGTCTAACTGCATTGTTTTGAATTTGTATATCCAGTTGTCTCCTCATCTGTTGAAGACGATTCTTTTCCCATTGAATGGTCTTGCACCCTTGATCAGTTGACCATACATATCACGGTTTATTTCCGGACGTCAATTTTATTCCAAAACAACTGAAATAATTAACTGCTTACGTGTTTCAGGCATGATCCTAAGCACGAATTCATCTGCTTCTCGTAACTGTTAAGTGGGCACTATTCTCACTCCCATTTGACGAATAAAGTGGCTGAGATACAGTGTGATTTGCCCAAGGCCATATAACTAGTAAGTGGCAGTGACAGGATAAGAATTTAGGTTTACTAACTTGAGAGCCTGAGTCTTAGCCATGCATGCTGTAAACAAAAATTAGAAATCAAAACTTCTGAATTCCACTGAAGAGTTCACTTTAAGCAAAAGGGGTGAAGGTCGGATTAGCCACTAACGGTTTGAAGGGCACAACAGGGAGGAACTTGCCTCATCAGCTTGCTTTCTACAGAGTAGCAGCAACGGACCTGCCTCTTTGGGCTGAAACTCCTCCAACCCCCAAGTTGAGAATTTACACCGGCTGTAAGTCGAATTTCCAGTTAAGAAGCCTTCCTGGGTTACTGGGGCAGTGCCGAGTGGTGCGAGCAAAGGCCGGGCCGGCTGCCAGAGTCTCGCCCGGCTCTCCGCACAGAATTTGGGAGTGGGAAGGCGTAGCCGACCGGGCTGGAGGCTGCCCGGGATGTGGAAACTCTCGCGGGAAGATGCGTCGTTGCCTCGGTAACCGCGTCGCAGTCGCCAAAGATGGCGGGGCGAAGTCTGGGTCTTACGGTCAGTTCAACTCCAGGCTTCTGGGGAGCGTCTAGGCTCCGGCGACTAGGACGCCTAACCTCCTTTAACTTTGGCTCTGAAAGTCTCTGGCTCTTTTACAGAGAAGCAGCGTTCCAGGGACTCCGCTCCCGCCACCCGTTCAGCAACCCTCTACACCTGGACCCGACCTCCTCGCCTTGGAGGAAGAATATAAGTAAGAAATTCAGCGGTTGAGCTTTTCCTTCTTTCTTTCATCTAAATGAGGCTTTTTTCCTGGAGACTGGCTGGATCTTCGGGACCACTCACTCTGCAGCATTCCCTTCTCGTCATCTCGTTCACCTGCCGTTGATCCTTTTATCTCTGATCTGAGTAGTTCGGTTGCGTATTCGAAGATATTTGAAGTGGGAGAAAATTTAGCCCAAGTAAACATGTTGTTTAATTTGAAATGTAGCTCAAGTAAACAGCAAGATACTGTTGAAAGTTATTGGGGTAGCAGGAATTGCCGCAAATAGTTCATTTGATAGTTTAGGTTATTTCGCTTAATTTCAAGTTCATAGAGTTTACCTTCGGTAAATTTCCTTTAGGTTGGTTTCTAAATTGAAAGGATGCTTCCCACTGCAATCAGAATTACCGTTCTCGTTCAAATGTTCCTTTTCTTACCTGTTCTCGGTGTAATTACAACTATCTTGACAACGGTGCTTTCATTTTTGGCCCATTCCACTCCTCATCCCCAAGTTTTCACACAGCAGTCAGTGTAATCTTTTAATTTGATCATATCATTCCTTTTCTTAAAATTGTACAATAGTTTCCGGTTGCGTTTCAAAAGCTCTGATCGATGTGGCTCCTCCTGCCTCCCGTATTTGATCTTATTCCCTCTTCCCCTTTTCATCCTAAAACTCTCCAGCTTCACTGGCCTTTTAGTTCCGAAAACTCCCAGGTTTTCTTTCTGTCTCTGGAAAGAGGCAGTCACACATGCCTTCAACCTGTAATGTGAGTGGCCTTCCTTGAGCATGCTAAGTATGCTCCTTGTTGGTCTTTTTCATTGTCTCACTGGTTTTTCTTTCTAATTAGCATAATTTGTTACAATAAATTCATTTGTGAATTTCCTTTTTGTCTGTCTCCTCCATTGGACTGTAAGTTCTAAGGGCAGAGACCGTGCCTGTTTTATTTGCCATCGTACATACCCTTATAAAAAAGTGCCTTTTAACGACTCCCTTTCTTTTTAATTTAATATAAAATAACTAGATTAAAATTGGAAATAGTTGGCAGTTTGTATCAGAGAGTTAAACTAGAGTTACCATATGATCTACATATGATCTATGTTTAAAATTAAAGCATATTTGAAATTAAAACTGAAGGATACTGTGTTTAGATGAACTATACACCGACCAATTTACCACAGCAAGTAGGAAGATAATCATATCTTCTCTCTTATGAAATGGGCAGATTATCCCAGTTCAAAAGTGTACTTAAGCAACTTAATCTATTTTCTATATATAGTTCTTTATCAGCTGTGTCTGAATCAAAACGGTTATCTTCATTATCATTAACCATATAGTATTAAATACCTGGATTAGGTTTATTTGTTCAGTTATTTGAGAGTGTATTTTGTATTTTGCACCTAGTTCTGGTGCATCGTTAGGGATATAGTCCTGCTTAAAATGAGAAATATACAGGGACCATTATTCTATTCTAGCACGAGTTGTTTTATAAAACGAGATAGCTAAACAGTATTATATGGTGGCCAGCTGTTACTTGTTCTGTCATCTGTACTCTGAGTTGTGCACATCTGAAGCATATGAACAGAGTAACTCCCTACACTACCTGAATCTTCTAGAGTACTTCTGTGTCATGCAGAAGAGTAAAATGTCTGGCCATCCCTGTAAACAAGAATATGAAATAACAGTATGGTATCCGTTTTGCCACCTGTTGTCTTGGCATTAATCATTAGAATGCTACTTCCCGGGGACCTCAATCCAAAACCTTTGCAATTCTGCTCCTGTTGGAGGAAATAATCACTATCTAAGAGGATAGACTAAGGAAGATGGTAATCGCTCAAGTGGATAAATTTTTCAAGCTTCATTCCTGTATTATAATACAGATAGCTAACAATAAGATAACATGACAACTGGTAGGGCAAGCACCCTCATAAATCCCAGTTACATTGGATTTACAGATTAATTTGCAGATAACTGAGTTATTTATGCTATTAAATCTTCCATGAATATGATACTTCTCCATTTATGGGATTTATTTGACCTTTAATAGTATTTTATCATTTTACTACATAAAATTCTTGCATATATAATTTGCTTCAAGGTACTGATTAGTTGCTATATAATAAGTGGAATTTTTTCTATTACATTTTCTAATTGGTTATAAATGTAGAATTTTTAGATGTTGATGCTACATCTGTATTTATATACACACAGATCTTCAGTCCTGCTGGGCTCTTTTATTCATTCTGTGAAGTCCCTTGGATTTTTGATGAAGACAATTATATGCAAATTTTGATCATTTTGTCCCTTGATAATTCTCCTGCATTCTCTCTTTTTCTCTGTTTAGGACTTCCCATGCGATATGGAACAGAAAAAGTGATGGTGAGCTTCCTTGTTTATGATTTTGAGAAGCCCACTTTTAATAATCACTACATTTGAGATTTTCCCTAGGGTTTTGGTAGATTCTTTTTATTATGTTTAAAATTCTTCCCTTTATTTCCTAATTTGAATGAGTGTTAAATGTATCAAAACTTATTTTTTCCCCAATTAATTCGGGTATTGGTATGTTCTTTCCCCCTCCTTTAATGTTTTAACATACTGAACTACAAAGGCAGGTTTCTTGTTTTGCTTTAAAGACTGCTAGATATGATTGCTATAATTTTATGTAGGTTTTTTGCATCTATGAACAAAAGTGAAATGGGTGTTAAACTTTTTTTTCTAGTTCTTTTCCTTTCCGTTTTTGATATCAATATTATTCTGGCTACATGAAAGAAGCCAAATAGTTTTCCTTTTTTGTTTCTTTTCTTGAAAGCTTTTTATAATTACAGATTTTCTGCCCTTTGATTAAAATTGTGAAACTGTCTGAGTCTAGTGTTCTTTTTTCAAGGGGATTCTTTTTGTCTATGAATTTAGCTTCTTTAATGATTATTTAGATGTACTATTTCTGGAATAGTTTTTGGTTATTTCTAAAATAATTTTTGGTTCTAGAAAAGTGTTCATATCATGTATGTTTTAAAATATATTAGCATAAACTGACTCTATGGTGGTACGTTTGAAATCTTGCCTGTATGCATAACCATGTACACCCCTCCTTTTGGTAGCTTTCCAATATTGTTTAGTTTTGTCTTTTTCTTTTTCTATCAAGCTTCCTGGGAGATTTATCTGTTCATTGGTCTTTCCAGAGAACCAGCTTTGGTTTTCTTGCTAATCTGTGCGATGTTAAAATTTCATTAATCTTTATACAAATAAAGACAAATGATCTCTTCTAACTGAGGTGGATTGATTTTTTGTTTTTTAATTTCTTTACCTCATTTATTGTTTTTCTTATTTTTAAATAAATATATTTGTGTCTTTAAATTTCTCATCAACTATAGGTTAACTATATTCCAGGACTTGTTTTGATGTATATTTCTTTTATGGTTATTTAGTTCTAAATATTATATGATTTTCATAGTAATTTTTAGAAGTGTGTTTTTTAGTTTGCAAGCACATAGGGTTGTTTGTTTACTGTTGTCTAGTTTTTATTTTTCTAAGTATGTATGTGACAAGGTCTTGCTCTGATGTCCAGGCTGGAGTGCAGTGGTGTGATTATGGCTCACTGCAGCTTTGACCTCCTGGGCTTAAGAGTTCTCCCACCCCAGCCTCCTGAGGAGCTGGGACTACAGGTGCATGCCACCATGCCATGGTAATTTTTTTTTTTTTTTTTTTTGAGACAGAGTCTCACTCTGTTGCCCAGTATGGAGTGCAATGGTGTGATCTCAGCCCACTGCAACTTTCACCTCCCAGGCTCCTGAGTAGCTGGGACTACAGGCATGTGCTAGCATGCCCAGCTTATTTTTGTATCATATTTTTTGTAGCGACTGGGCTTTGCCATGTTGCCCAGGCTGGTGTTTAACTCCTGGACTCAAATGATCCACCTGCCTCGGCCTCCCAAAGTGCTGGGATTACAGGCCCAGCCTAGTTTATTTTAAATTTCATTATGATTAGAGAATTGATATATTAAGTTTTTAAATGTATTGAGACTTATTTGTGGCCAAGTGCATGTTCACTTTTTGTAAAAGTTCTGTGTGTTCTTTGATAGAAAATGTATTTATTATTTGTTGTCTAATCTGTTCTATATCTGTTCTTCATGACATCGGTATCCTCGCCTTTTTTTGTTGCAGCTTTATTGGTTTCTGTTAGAAGTGTATTAAAAATCATCAATTATAATTATAGTTTTAAAAAATCCTTATGATTGTGGCCATTTTTGTTTGGGAGTATCTTATTTGACTTATTGAAATCTTCTTGATTCCTTTCATTATTATGCAGTGTCTGTTATATCTTTCTTCATCCCTCTATTTTCAAACTTTGTATGTCATTTATCAGTAAGAGCATTCTTTTTATAACCAGTCTGATAATTTCTGCCTGTTAATAAGTGAATTTAATTTATTTATGTTATTACATAACTTGAAATTGTCTTAGCCACCTTATTTTTTATGTTTTCTATTATGTCTTGTCTTTGGTTCTTGTCTGTCTTCTGCTGGATTGAATGGGTTTTCATTATGTCTTTATTTTTACTGGTTTGGAAAGATGTTAGAATTCTTTAACTTGGTTTCCTCTGTTAAGTTAGATAATATTTTACTTTGTTGTTTTGAATACACCCACACCCAGTTAATCATCAATGTATTTTTATAGTCTGTACTAATTTAGATTTATCATGTTTTCTGATATCTTCATGATTCTTTTTTTCCAGATTCATTTTCCTCCGTCCTGAAGTGTAGACCCTTCGTTATTTTCTGTGAAAACCTGAGTCTTAAACTCTCCAGTCTTTTTGAAAATTGTTACTTTGCACTTATTCTTCAATGACAGTTTATCTGAATATAGTTCTAGATGGCCAACTTTTCCTTCTCAGCCCATTAAAGATATCCTTATATTGTCAACAGACAATATAAATGTTACAATGTTGGAAGTGTTAATGAGCCATTTGCTGTCAGCTTTTTAGATAATTATGCTGGTAGACTTTTTCTCTGTTCTTTTAAAATAATGATTTGGTAGTTTAGGGAGTACTCTCTTTATCTTTAAAATTCTGTACTTTCACTGTGATGTATGCACAGGTGGATTTGTTTTCTTTATTCTTCATGAGATCCATGTCTTCAGTTTGGGAAATTCTTAGCATTAGCTCTTGAAATACTGTCATTCACTCCTCTTGGGATTTCTTTTTTTCTTTTTTGGAGACAGAGTCTCACTCTGTTGCCCAGGCTGCAGTGCAGTGGCATGATCTTGGCTCACTGCAGCCTCTGCCTCCCAGGTTCAAGCGATTCTTGTGCCTCATCCTCCCGAGTAGCTGAGATTACAGGCATGCAGCACCACACCTGGCTAATTTTTGTGTTTTTAGTAGAGCCGGGGTTTCACCACGTTGGCCAGGCTGGTCTCCTGGCCTCAAGTGATCTTCCCTCCTCCACCTCCCAAAGTGCTGGGATTACAGATGTGAGCCACTGCGCCCGGGCCTCTCTGGGATTTCTAAAACTTCTGTTATAGTAGGTACAGAACATCTGTCTTCAATGGATGTTAACCTGTCTTTTGTGTTTTTATCCCCTTGTTTTTTGTATCTCCTTGTAGGTGATTTCTTTATATCTGCCTTCTAATTCACTCATTCCTTCTATGTCCATTATATTGTTCAACATATCCGTCAAATTTCCTTGAGTTCTTCTTAAGTTCATGACTGTGTTTTTCATTTGTGTAATTTATTATTTCAATCTAATTCAGCGGTTTTTTTGTGATAAAATTGGCTCTTGCCTAATGTTTTTTTCTGTACGCATTTTTTTTTTACAAATTAATGCTAATTTTAAAATCTTTTTTGAATTGTTATATTATCTCTTCTTCTTATAGTACAAATTTTCTCTTTCCTCACGTCTGCTGATTCTTTCTTTTCGCAGCTTGTTTCTTTACGCAATTTGTTACCTTTTTGAAATCATCATTAGCAGTTTGCTTTTTGAGAGAGTCCTACATATTCTAGATGAGTAAATGTCCCTATAGGGGGGTTTTCAATTTACCTTTGCTAGTTTCAAGTTTTCATTGATTCCACATCAGCTTTCTTCTATTTTAAAGTTTTGGCATGTATCATCTAGATAAGATGAATTTGGACTTCCCTCTTGTTTGTTTTAATTACTCGCAAGAGAATCTTTTTCTGCCCATGGTTCTAGTTTCATTTCTGCTCACCTAAGGTTGTGGGTAGAATTTTTGTAGTCTGTGTTTCACAGGTGTATCCCTTCATGACTCACATGCATCAGATTCTAGCTTTTAAGCTATTTTGGCTTCTGTTCCTGTTTGTTGCTCTCACTTTGAATTGCTGCTTTATTCTTAGTGCCAGGGCATTTCCCTTGCCTGAGTTTGAGCTTAGCAATATTTCCTCCATTACATTTTATCTGGCATGTCCATGGATTTAGAGTAGAATAGTCTTCTCAGTCATCTTGGTCCACTATATTAATTGGAAACTTCCATTTAAGTCCTTGTGATCTAGTCCTTGTTAGGGAAATTTGAAAAATCAGGTAATGGCACTTTAAAGGCACCTTTAAGTCTTTCTTAGATATTTTTCTTTTGACCACGTAATCCTAAGATATAAAAATATTTCTTAAAGCTTCAGACTGTTAAAGGATATGGTACTGATCTCCCTCTTTTTTTTTTCCCCTTGGGCTAGAGGTTGTGTTTTGTGTTACTTGTGAATCACATGTCTAAGAAAAACAAGATAACTAATTTTTCAAATCCTTATGTCTCCTTCACATAACCTCAGAAGATCCTAGGTGGTCTAGAAATGTGACATTTCAACAGGAGAAAAAAGTTACATGCTTTTGAGTATGTTTATTATGGTGTTAACCTTTAAAAGTGAAAAAGGGGACTTAACAATAGGGACAGAGTTCAGTACATTATGTTCATTGCAATTTATTGAATTGCATAGCCGTTTAACATGCTTATAAATATTATGTGGAGATAGATATTCCTTTTATATTGCTGTGGCCAAACAGTACAAAATTGTGTATATGCTATAGATGAAAATTGGAAGGGAATATTAAAAATAAAAATGGATGGTGGTGGTAGGATTATGGGCAGTTTTTCCTTTAAAAACAATTTCTTTCAATAATAATGTCATTCTTGCAGTCTTAATATAGGACCAAGTAAATAGTATTCCTTTTCTTGCTAGATTCCAGGTAGAATGAAAAATCATAATTAAAAAAGGAGTGCCCGTCTCTACTAAAAAATACAAAAAACTAGCCGGGTGAGGTGGCGGGCGTCTGCAGTCTCAGCTACTCGGGAGGCTGAGGCAAGAGAATGGCGTAAACCTGGGAGGCGGAGCTTGCAGTGAGCTGAGATCCGGCCACTGCACTCCAGCCTGGGTGACAGAGCGAGACTCCGTCTCAAAAAAAAAAGGAGTGACAGGTCGAGGTCAAGATAGTCACCTTTATTTCCAAGGAAGCTTGATGTTAAAGTGTGTAGCTGAGGTGTGAGCCACCTCACACCTCAGCTGGTGGGCTGCTCACTAAACCTCACATTTAGCTCCTCAGTTAAAGCAACACCCCAAACCAGAACAGGTCTCCCCCATACCCTGCCCACTTCTGCCCACAATTAGAACAGGGCCTGTCTCTGGAGAAGCAAGATTAGAACTTGTATTCTTTGCAGGTAGGCTAATAACAACTCTGTTGAACTCACCCAGCTTATTCTTCCCAAATATATTAGGTAAGTTGCGTCACTTGAAATTAGTAGAGGGCCACAGAAAGGCTAACACTTAGTGTTTGAGGTCCTACCACAAGGAAGGAGGAATCATGGGGAGTTGAGGATAAGTTCTTAATGGCTGTGTTCATTTTAGAGTAAGAATACTATATGTATATTTTGGCATTTGTTGATTAGGTCACTTGATAACGTGTAACTGCTGAAGTTTAATTTTTATTTTTGTTAGGATCTTCAGTATATCCCAATTATTTTCTGCTTTTAGGCGTTTAAATGCAGAATTACAGGCAAAAACAGCTGATGTGGTTCGACAAGCTAAGGAAATAATAGTAAGTAAATGTACAATTATTAATAATTCCATATAAATGCTAGTTTTTTTATCTTTTTCATTTGATATATGACATATATACAAAAAACTAGCCAAAGCATGTGTGTTCAGTTCAATGAATTATTACAAACTGAACATGAATGTATATGCACAGATATAGGAATGTGTATATGTATATGTTTTTAGTAAGCACACATTTTCTAAAAGCCACTGAAAAAGTACTTTCCATTTAGATGCTCCAGTCTTCTAAATTCTCATTATAAATTCTCATTATTAATTGATAGGATAGAGTGACTCTCCTTAGAGGAGTAGAGTCTACTTTAAAACTTTTACCAGTTCTTACCTAATTTTGATTCTTACTTTCTGTCCTTCCTGTCCCCCACAGTGGAGTTGATGGAAGCAGGGAAGGAAACCTAGGCAATATTTTTTCTTAATGCCTTATACAAATCTACAATTATTTGTTAGTTTAGGAATAAGAAATGTATAATATATAACATTTCAAGTAATGTATTTTGATAATGGTTACAGATTTGTATTTTATAATTTATAAGTAGATGTTTTACTAAAAATATTTATAATTAAATTCATAATTACGTTTTACTAATTTATAATTAAATGTTTTACTAAAAATATTTTTATTTCATTTTTTTAGTTTTTGCCGGTGTCTGAAGAGCAGGAAAATACTTGTACAAAAGGAACCCATGTTATAGTAGATGACGGATTCCTTACGTTTTCTGCTCAGAGAGCCCCATAAAAAGAATCTCCCCCAGGCTGGGCGCGGTGGCTCACGCCTGTAATCCCAGCACTTTGGGAGGCCGAGACGGGCGGATCACGAGGTCAGGAGATCGAGACCATCCTGGCTAACACGGTGAAACCCTGTCTCTACTAAAAAATACAAAAAACTAGCCGGGCGTGGTAGCGGGTGCCTGTAGTCCCAGCTATTCAGGAGGCTGAGGCAGGAGAATGGCATAAACCTGGGAGGTGGAGCTTGCAGTGAGGTGAGATCCGGCCACTGCACTCCAGCCTGGGTGATAGAGCCAGACTCCGTCTCAAAAAAAAAAAAAAAAAAAATCTCCCCCTGTAAATAAAAAACAGAATAGAATACGGACAAGCTAGGAAAGGGGTTGGGGAGTGGATCCCTACCCCTGCAGAAGCGAACAATGTAAGGTTTCTCATATTTAATTTTTGTTTACTCACTTTCTCTTTTTAAATTTTTTAATGTTTGTGATTACATAGTAAGTGTTTATGGGGTAAATGAGATATTTTGATACAGGCATGCATTGTATAATAATCACATCATGGAAAATGGGGTATCCATCCCCTCAACTATTTATCCTTTGTGTTACAAAAAATCCAATTATACTCTTTTAGTTAATTTAAAATGTACAATTAAATTATTTTGACTATAATAAACATGTGCTATCAAATACTAGGTACTATTCATTCTTTCTAACTATATTTTTTGTACCCATTAGCCATCCTTGTTTCCCACCCCTGCATCCCCCACTACACTTCCCAGTCTCTGATAACCATTCTTCAACTCTCTATCTCCATATGTTAAGTTGTTTGGATTTTCAGATCCCACAAATAAGTGAGAACATGTGAAGTTTGTCTTTCTGTGCCTGGCTTATTTCACTCAATGACCTTCAGTTACATCCATGATGTTGCAAGTGACAGGGCCTCATTGTTTGTTGTGGCTGAATAGTACTCCATTGTGTATATGTACTACATTTTAGTTATCCATTCATCTGTTCGTGGACACTTTGGTTGCTTCCAGATCTTGGCTATTGTAAACAGTGCTGCAGCAAACATGGAAGTGCAGATATTTCTTTGATATATTGATTTCCCTCTTTTGGACCTATACGCAGCAGTGGGATTGTTGGATCATATGGTAACTTTAGTTTTTTGAGGAACCTCCAAACTATTTCCTTTGTGGTTGTACTAATTTACATTCCCACCCACAGTGTACCAGGGTTCCCTTTCTCTACATCCTCACCAGCACTTGTTATTGCCTGTCTTTTGGATATAAGCCATTTTATCAGAGTTGAGATGATATTGTAGTTTTGATTTGCATTTCTCTGATGATCAATGATGTTGAACACCTTTTTAATGCCTGTTTGCCATTTGTATGTTTTTCTTGAGAAATGTCTATTCACATCTTTTGCTCATTTTTAAATTGGATTATTAATTTTTTTCCCTATAGTGTTGTTTGATCTCCTTATATTTTCTGCCTTGTATTCCCTTGTCGATGCGTAGTTTGCAAATATTTTCTCCCATTCTGTGGGCTGTCTCTTTATTGTTTCCTTCACTGTGCAGAAGCTTTTTAACTTTATTTGATCCCATTTGTCCATTTTTGCTTTGGTGATCTTTGCTTGTGGGGTATTACTCAAGAAATCTTTGTCTCCAATATCCTGGAGAGTTTCCTCAATGTTTTCTTATAGTAATTTCATTGTTTTGAGATCTTAGGTTTAAGTATTTAATCCATTTTGATTTGATATTTGTATATGGCAAGAGGTAGGGGTCTAGTCTCATTCTTCTGCATGTGGATATTCCGTTTTCCCTTTGTGTATGTTCTTGGCAACCTTGTCAAAAATGAGTTCACTGTAGGTGTATGGATTTGTTTCTGGATTTCTCTATTCTGTTCCATTGGTGTGTGTGTCTGTTTTTATGCCAGTACTCTGATGTTTGGGTTATTATAGCACCATAGTATAATTTGAAGCCAGGTAATGTGATTTCTCCAGTTTTGTTCTTTTTGCTTAGGGTAGCATTGGCTATTCTGAGTCTGTTGTGGTTCCACATAAATGTTAGGATTGTTTTTTCTATTTCTGTGAAAATGTGATTGGTATTTTGCAAGGGGTTGCATTGAATCTGTAGATTGCTTTGGGTAGTATGAACATTTTAACAATATTGATTTTTCTAATCCATGAATGTGGAATATTTTTCCATTTTTTTGTGTCCTCTTCAAATTCTTTCATTGATGTTTTATAGTTTTTGTTGTAGAGATCTTTTACTGCTTTGGTTATATTAACTCCTAGGTATTTTATTTGTGGCTGTTGTAAATGGGATTACTTTTTTATTTCTTTTTCAGATTGTTGACATACAGAAACACTACTGATTTTTGTATGTTGATCTTGTATCCTGCAACTTTACTGAGTTTATCATTTCTAATAGTTTTTGGTGGAGTCTTTTGGTTTTTCCAAATATAAGAGCATGTCATCTGCAAATGAGGATAATTTGACTTCTTCCTTCTGATTTGGATGCCCTTTATTTCTTTATCTTGTCTAATTGCTCTAGTTAGTACTTTCAGTCCTATGTTGAATAACGGTGGTGAAAGTAAGCCAGATCTTAAAGGAAAGACGGTCAGTTTTTCCCATTCGGTATTACACTAGCTGTGGGTCTGTCATGTATGGCTTTTATTGTATTGAGGTCTGTTCCTTTTATACCCAGTTTTTGAAGTGTGTTTACCATGAAGGGATGTTGAATTTTATCAAATGCTTTTCCAGGATCAGGTGAACTGATCATATGGTTTTTGTCCTTCATTCTGTTGATATGATGTATCACATTGATTGATTTGTGTATGCTGAACTGTCCTTGCATCCCTGGGGTAAATCCCACATGGTCATGACAAATGATCTTTTTAATATATTACTGAATTCTGTTTGTTAGTATTTTTTGAGGATTTTTACATCAATATTCATTAGAGATATTGGCATGTAGTTTTCTTTTTTTGATGTGTCTTTGGTTTTAGTATCAGGGTAATACTAGCCTCATAAAATGAGTTTGGAAGTAGTCCCTCCTCCTCCAATTATTGGAATAGTTTGAGTTGGTTTGGTATTAGTTCTTCTTTAAATGTTCAATAGAATTCACAGTGCAGCCATCAGGTCCTGGGCTTTTCTTTACTGGGAAAATTTTTTTTATTGTGGCTTCAATCTTATTACTTATTATTGTTCTGTTTAAGTTTTGGATTTCTTCATGGTTCAATCTTGGTAGGTTGTATGTATGTGTCTAGGAATTTATCTGTTTCCTCTAGATTTTCCAATTTATTGACATATAGTTGCTCATAATAGCCACTAATGAGCCTTTGAATTTCTGCATTGTCTGTTGTAATGCCTCCTTTTTAATCTCTAATTTTATTTATTTGAGTCGTCTCCCTTATTTTCTTTGTTAGTCTGTTAATTTTGCTTATCTTAAAAAAAACAAACTTTGTTTCATCAATCTTTTCTTCATTTCAAATTCTCTATGCTGTAATCTCAAATGCTCTAATCTTCATTTCTTTTCTTCTACTAATTTTGGGTTTGGTTTGCTTTTGCTTTTCTGGTTCTTTAAGATGCATTGCTGGCTGGATGTGGTGGCTGATGCCTGTAATCCCAGCACTTTGGGAGGCCAAGGCATGCAACTTGAACCCGGAAGTTTGAGACCAGCCTGGGCAACATGGTGAAAGTCCATCTCTAGAAAAAAATACAAATTAGTCAGATGTGGTGGTGCACGCCTGTAGTTCCAACTACTTGGGGGGCTGAGGAGGGGGGATGGTTGAGCCCAGGAAGGTCCAGTCTGTAGTGAGCCATGATCATGCCACTGAACTACAGCCTGGGCATCAGAGTTTCTCTCTGTCTCAAACTAACAAAAAAAAAAAAAAAAAAAAAAAAAAGAAAAAAGAAAAGATGCATTGCTAAGTCATTTATTTGAAGGTTTTGTTCTTTTTTGTTGTAGGCACTTACAGCTGTATAAATTTCCCTCTTAGTACTGCTTTCACTATATCCCATAGATCTTGGCATGTTGTGTTTTCATTATCATTTGTTTCAAGAAATTTCTCAATTTCCTTCTTATTTTCTTCATTTACCCACTGGTAATTTAGGTGCATGTTATCTAATTTCTGTGTCTTTGTATAGTTTCCATAGTTCTGGTTATTAATGTCTAGTTTTATTCCATGTGGTCAGAGAAGATGCTTGATATTATTTCAGTTTTTAAAATATTTTACAGCTTGTTTTGTGACCTAACATATGGTCTGTACTTGAGAATGATATTCATGCTGAGGAGAATAATGTGTATCTGTAGCCTTTGGATGAAATGTTCTGTAAATGTCTATTGGGCCCGCTTGTTCTGTAGTGCAGATTAAGTCTGATGTTTGTTGAGTTTCTTTCTGGGAAATCTGTCCAGTGGCAAAAGTGGGTGCTGAAGTCTCCAGCTATTATTGTGTTGTGGTCTAGCTCTCTCTTTAACTCAAATATTTGCTTTATGTACCTGGGTGCTCCAGTGTTGTGTGCATATATATACAATCATTATATCCTGTTGCTGGATTGACCTGTTTAGCATTATATAATGACCTTCTTTGTCTCTTCTTACAGTTTTTGTTTTGAAATCTATTTTGTCTAAGTATAGGTTCTCCTGCTTTTTTTTTCTTTTTGGTGTAGAATATCTTTTTCTACCCTTTTAATTTTCAGTCTATATATATCTTTATAAGTGAAGTATGTTTCTTGTAAGCAACAGATCATGGGGTCTTGTTTTATCATCCATTAAATCAGTCTGTCTTTTGACTGATGAGTTTAGTCTGTTTACATTCAATGTTATTACTGATAAGGGCCTTAATCCTGCCATTTCATTATTTGTTTTCCAGTTGTCTTGTGGTATTCCTTCCTGTCTTCCTTTTATTGAAAGTGATTTTCTCTTGTGGTATAATTTAATTTCCTGATTTTTATTTTTTGTGTGGTCATTGTATGTTTTTTTGACTTGAGGTTACTGTGAGGCTTGCAAATACTATCTTATAACCCATTATTTAAAGCTGATGACAACTTGACACTGATTGCATAAACAAACATGCAAAAAGAAAACTAATACAAGCTCTACACTTTTATCTCCCTAGTTTTTAACTCGTTACTGTTTCTGTCTTATTGTATTGTCTATGTCTTAAAAAGTTGTAGTTATTATTTTTAATTGGTTCATCATTTAGTCTTTCTACTTAAAGGTAGTTTACACTCAATTACAGTGTTATAATATTCTGTGTTTTTCTGTATGTTTACTATTACCAGTGAGTTTTGTACCTTCAGATGATTTCTTCTTGCTCATTAACATCGTTTTCTTTTAGATTAAAGAACTACCTTTAGCATTTCTTGTGGGACAGGTCTAATGTTGATGGAATGCCTCAGCTTTTGTTTTTCTGGGAAGATCTGTTATTCTCTTTAATGTTTGAAGGATATTTTTGCTGGATATACTATTCTAAGGTAAAAGATTTTTTTTTCTTCAGCCCTTTAAATATGTCATGCCACTCTTTCCTGGTCTGTATGTTTTCCACTGAGAAGTCTGCTGCTAGATGTATTGGAGCTTCTTTGTATGTTGTTTGTTTCTTTTCTCTTGCTGTTTTTAGGATCCTTTCTTTATCCTTGACCTTTGGGAGTTTGATTATTAAATGCCTTGAGTTAGTCTTTTTTGTGTTAAATCTGCTTGGTGTTCTATAATCTTCTTTTATTTGAACATTGATAACTTTCTCTAGGTTTGGGAAGTTCTCTGATATTTTCCCTTCAAATAAACTTTCTACCTCTATCTCTCTTTCTGCCTCTTCTTTAAGACCAATAACTCTTATATTTGTCCCTTTGAACCTATTTTCTAGATGTTGTAGGCATGCTTCATTCTTTTTTCTTTTGTCTCCTCTGTATTTTCAAATAGCATGTCTTCAGGATGACTAATTCTTCTGCTTGATTGGTTCTGCTATTAAGAGACTCTGATGCAGTCTTCAGTATGTCAGTTGCATTTTTAACTCCAGAATTTCTGCTTGGTTCTTTTTAATTATTTCAATCTCTTTGTTAAATTTATCTGATAGAATTTTGAACTCCTTTTCCATTATTTGAGATTCTTTGAGCTTTCTCAAAACAGCTATTTTGAATTCGCTGTCTGAAAAGTCACATGCCTCTGTTTTTCCAGGATTGGTCACTGGTATCTTATTTAGTTCATTTGGCAAAGCCATGTTTTCCTGGATGATCTTGATGCTTGTAGATGTTTGTCAGTGTGTAGGCATTGAAGAGTTAAGTATTGTACTCTTCACAGTCTGGGCTTATTTGTGCCAGTTTTTCTTGAGAAGGCTTTCCAGTTATTTAAAGGGACTTGGGTCCCCTGCCCAATATCACTAGGGTTCTTGCTGACTCATAGAGGTCTTGGTGGTCTTGGATAAGATCTGGAAGAATTCTCTGGGTTACCAGACAGAGACTCTTTCTCTTCCTTTATTTTCTCCCAGACAAACGGAGTCTCTTTCTGTCTGTGCTGAGCTGTCTGAAACTAGGGGTGTGGTGATGCAAGCACCCCTGTACCTAGCACCACTGGGATTGTGCTAGGTCAAACCTGAAGCCAGAACAGCACTGGATCTTGCCCACAACCTGCTATAAACACTACCTGGCTACCACCTATATTCACTCACAGCCCTAGAGCTCTACAATCAGCAGGTGATGAGGCCAGCCAGGTTTGTGTCCTTTCCTTCAGGGTGGCGAGTTCCCCCAGGCCCTGGGTGGGTCCAGAGATGCTGTCGAGTAGTCAGAGATTGAAGTTAGAAATCTTAGGAATTTATCTGGTGCTCTAGTGTTCTGTGGCTAAGCTGGCACTCAGACTACAACATAAAGTCCTTCACGCTCGCCCTTCCCCTTTCCACAGGCAGAAGAGCCTCTCCTTGCGGTCACCACCACCACCAGTCCATAGCGGGGTTTTGCCAGGCCACTGCTAGTGTTCACTTAAAGCTCAAGGGCTTTTCAGTCAGGTTGTGGTGAATATTGCCAGGCCTGGGACTCACCCTTCAAGGGAATGGGCTCCCCTCTGGCCCTGGGCAAGTCTAGAAATGCTGTCTAAGAGTCAAATCCTGGAATCAGGGACCCCAAGAGTCCACTTGGTGCTCTGCCCTGCTGTGGCTGTGCTGGTACTTAAGGTGCAAGACAAAGGTCCCTTTACTTTTCCCTCTGTTTCACAAGCAGAAGGAGTCTTTCACTGTAGCCACTATAACTGGGAATGTGCTGGGCCACCCCTGAAGTCAGTATGTCTCAGAGCCCAAGGGCCATGGCTTACTATTAATACCTTGGTATTGCTGCTGGTTATTTGAGGCCCAACGTCCCTTTAGTCAGCAGGTGATGAACGCTGTCAGAACTAGGTCCTTCCCTTCAAGGCAGCAGGTTCCCTCTTGGCCCAGGGTGTGTCTAGAAATGTCATTCAGGAGCTAGGGCTTGTAATGGTGGCTGTGTGACTCTGCCTGGCACCCCACTGGATGCCTTCCATGGCCAAGGTGGTATCCAAGATGCAAGATAACGTCCTCTTTACTCTTTCCTCTCCTCTCCTTAAACAGAAGGAAGGAGACACTTTTGTTGTTGCGAATTGCACTGCCTGGTGTTGGGGAAGGCATGGCGGAAGCAATCCTTTAGTGCCCCGGTTGGTGTTTCCCTAGGTCACAGTTGGTGTCTCCCTATGTGCCGCCCTAGTCCTCTGGCTCTGAGCCGAGCCCAGCACTAGGGTTTGCCTAGAAATTGGAGTCCTTGTATCCTAGACTGCCTTCAAGTTTACCTAGGACCCCAGAGCACTTTGGCCAGTGGTGGTGACTTGCTGACAAACTGGAGTTCTGACCCACGGGATGGGCGATTTTCCTCTGGATATAGCTAGTCCAAATGCTTCCTCCATGCATGGGTACTGTCTCAGCCCCACACGACTTTGCTCTCCACTCTGACAGGGCAGCACTGAGTTCAGTGTACAGTCCCCCATTCACTGTGCTGTCCCTCCCCCAAGTGCACAGACTCTTCAGGCTGCACAGCCACTGCAGGAGTGAGTCAGGGAGGGGTGGTGTCAGCGATTTAAGTCTCTCCAACCGTCTTCAATGACTCTTTCAATGATATGAAGTTAAAACCAGGTACTGTGATTGCTCACCTGATTTTTAGCTCTCATGATGATGTTTTTATGTGCAGGTAGTTGTTAAAATTTGGTGTTCCTGCAGAGGGTATGAATAGTGTAGGCTTCTATTCCACCATCTTGCCTTACTTTAATTTCTTGATGTGTCTTTGTCAAAAGCTTTTACTCCTGATACTTCACTTTTAGCATCTTCACAGCCTTCTCAACATTGAAGTTTTTCCTGATTTGAGACAAATTTTTCTACCCATTAAGTGAATTTTTAAAAAAATGTCTTATGCCTACTTCTAATTTCTGTTGTATGCTGTGTAAGTTGAAAGACTCTAAAGGGATGGGGAAGCCGGAATTAGAAATATTATGTAAAGGCCTTGATATTCTTACATTTTCCCCTTAGGATGGAATTTTTTAACCCATAACAAATGAAAGGTGCAACTAGTGTTATAGACCTTATCTTCATACTATAGCATTTAGAATTCTGTGCCTTTATGTTATGGAAACCCAGGACAGTTCTGAAATGATGAATGTTCAGAGAGGCACTTGAGTACATCTTAGTGGTTTGGTTTTTTTTCTGTATGATATATGACCTTTCTCTACTCATTTAAGAGAGATCGGCAAGAAGTACGATCTAGGCCTGTTTCAAAACAAATGAAATCATGTGATGATGAAGATGATTACAGTTTAAGGTAAGTAACTTAAATTCTCAAGCACCTTCTTTTAAATTGATGTACATGGATCTTTAACTATGTAAGATCTTTTTGCATGCAAACATTGAAAATTCTATAATTTTAAGAATAATGTATATATAGGGGGCTTATACCAATCCGACACAGTGGAAGCCCTTTATCTCATGTAATTTTCAAAATATTATTTTGAAATGTATATTCTTGTCCTCATTTTAAAAACTTTAGAGAGGAAACAGGAAAAAGTATATAATTGATGTGAATAAAACTATGAAATCATATTGTAGCAGACACAATGATGATCACCAAACATTCCAGGTCTCTTATAGTTGTCAGTGGGCTATGAATAGAAGTTTAGTTAATCTTTTCCAAGCCAAAACAGACAAGAATTGGTGTGTGAACCTCCAGCTGACTTTCTAGCCATGAAGATGAGTAAAATTCCAATTGATAAAATCTCCTAGCCTGGTCTCTGGGTGACCGTGTGTGGAACATGTAGAAAAAAGGGTCCTTCTTCCTCACTATGGCTGCATTGAATGGGTTAAGCTGCTGGAATTTTTAGGTTACTAGCCTGCTTATCTTTGCTAATGTTGAAATTGGTATTGGGAATGGAATGCTGCATAACAAAAACTCAGAAGTGTGGCATTACCTTAGCAGTTAGGTGGGAACCAGCAAGGAAACTGATATTGGAGGCTGAAAAGATAAAGGATGAATGTTATGTAGTGGCAATGAATTTAGTAAAACTGTCATCTGTGGTAAATTGGGAGGCACAACAGGTGTCTAATGAACTTGTTCTCTGGGGAAAGAGGCTGAAACACAATATTAGCAGTATATGCTCTTTTTTTTTTTTTTTTTTTGAGACGGAGCCTCGCTCTGTCGCCTAGGCTGGAGTGCAGTGGCCCGATCTTGGCTCACTGCAAGCTCCGCCTCCCGGGTTCACGCCATTCTCCTGCCTCAGCCTCCCGAGTAGCTGGGACTACAGGCGCCCGCCACCTCGCCCGGCTAATTTTTTTTGTATTTTTAGTAGAGACGGGGTTTCACCGTGTTCGCCAGGATGTTCTCAATCTCCTGACCTCGTGATCCGCCCGCCTCGGCCTCCCAAAGTGCTGGGATTACAGGCGTGAGCCACCGCGCCCGGCCTCAGTATGTGCTCTTGAAGAGACAAGTTTGGGATAGATTTGGCTGATTTGCAAGCAGAAATAAAAGGGAATACCTGATTATCTAATTCAGATTCACAAAGATTTACAACCATGATTTCTTTGAAGAGCTTTATGGTTTTAACTCTTAGATTCAGGTTCTTTGATCCATTTTGAGTTAATTTTTGTATGTGGTATAAGAGTCAACCTCCATTCTTTTGCACATGGATAGCCATTTGTCTCAGCATTATTTGTTGAGAAGACTATTCTTTCCCCATTGAATGTTCTTAGCACTCTTGTCAAAAATCAGTTGGCTGTAGACATATGGTTTTATTTTTGGACTTTCATATCTGTTCCATTGATCTATATAGCTGTCATTATGCCAGTAGCACACTCTTGATTACCCTTGTTGTAACTGTCAAGTTGTGGAGTAAACTGGTTTTAGACCTCAAGAATTACAAGGTAAAATCGAGAAAATCTATAAGGAACAAAAGCCTATCAAAATTCAACCTTGAGGCAAATATCAGACTAAACATGTGGACTTTATGACTACTGATAAAATTTTCCAATGGATTAAGGCTTCTCAGGGCAAGAATCAGATTAAATGGCACATAGTGAAACTTTTCATTTGGGTAAAATGACCCACGGCAAAGACCTAACTAAAGTTATAGTCTCTCCTTAGAAGCTTGACACTGTTTAACCCATTTTTAGATTGAGAAAGAGAGGTCAGGTGAAGAAATAAATAAAGAATTAGTCTTGGAAAGAATTGTAGGTGATGTAATGGCATGTAGAACTGACTGAAATTAAATAGGGAAGAAACCCACTAGTTTGGGGGAAAGTTTTATCAGCAAAGAAACTCTAAGAATGGACTAAAATTATTTGTGGCT
Source organism: Papio anubis (assembly GCF_008728515.1). Taxonomy (NCBI): domain Eukaryota; kingdom Metazoa; phylum Chordata; class Mammalia; order Primates; family Cercopithecidae; genus Papio; species Papio anubis. Next base: position 132,052,715 of record NC_044982.1, read on the forward strand.
TTTAAAATATTAAAACAGCTATGGGTACCCCACCTCCCAGTATTCTAAGATCAAGAAGCAGGCTGTAAGAGGTGCACAGCCCTACAGGGTTTAGAGACAAAAGAGAAGTTTATTCCTACATGGCAGTATATTTGGCTCATGTGAAATATTGGGATATTATTCATGTATTCAAAAATAATTATTGCATACAATCCAGTATTTCCTTTCCTAGATATTTACCCAAGAGAAATATAAACATATATCCATGAAAAAACCTGCATGTGAATTTTTAGATCAGTTTTATTCATAATTACCAAAACCTGGAAATAATTCAAATATTTATCAAATGGTGGCTGGATGAACAAATTATGGTATATCCATGCAGTGGAATACTACTTGGCAATAAAAAGCCATGAACTACTAGTAGAATAACAACATATTTGCTAAGTGAAAGAAGCCAGGCTAAAAAACATATATAATCTATGTTTCCACTTATTTGATGCTCTGGAAAAGGCAGAGCTTTAGGGACAGAAATCAAGATGGTTGTCTGGGGCTTGAGTAGGGGTTAGGGGACTACCAAGGAACACAAGGGAACTTTTTGAGATGATGGAAATATTCTCTGTCTTGTGGTTGTGGTGGTTATGTGACAATATATGTTTGCTAAAACATATTTAACTGTATATGTAAAAAGAGTATATTGTATGATATATCAATTATATCTCAAACCTGAAAAAAATAATTTTTGAACACTGTTAGTGCCAGGTCTAGCTACTGGTATTACAGTGGTGAGTAAACAGACCTGATCTTGTTTCCAAGAAGTTAATATGTGTTGCTTTTGAGTATTTTTTAAGTACCTCAATTACACATTTTTATATTTTGATATACATATGTATGCATACATATAACATGAAACCACTTTATTAGCTGTAATACTCTGATATTCTGTAAAAAAAGATATTGAAGTTATCAAAATTCCAAAATTTGGATTATACATAGATTTAACATGGTGTTTATCCAGTAAACTGAAGAACTGAAATGATACTAACAACAGATGATGTTGTGATGATAACGCTCTGTTTATCTATCAGTTTTTTTTAATGCTACTGTTTGAACAGATGGCTTTTACCATGTAAAACATGGCATTTGGTGATCAGTTGGGAATTGCTGAATATGGGAAATAATTCTGTAAAGAAACCATTCATTTCAGGTTGGAACAATGATATTCCACCTAAATAAGGAAGAATATATTTAAATAGGTCTTCAACACCCAGGATGACTCTGTCAAAAACTGTGATGGGAAACCAGAGTTTAATCTCCTAATAACGTAGTATACATATCCTCCAGTCTGCTTGAAGCATGGTTTACCATACAGTCATTTCCATCATATTACAAACATTTCATGGAGTTAAACAAAAGTAAGAATACCATATTGTAGCTTATTTTTCATGGAAATACACTAGCAAAGTAATATCATTGCAAAATCTGATGGAGACAGATAACCCTTTAATGTCTTTTGACTGATATGTATGCATGTGTGTTGGGGAATGGAATGAGAGGTACAGAAAATGTACTAAAGAAATGACAAACATTAATTTAAAATGAGGAAGATTAAAGAGGACACTTAAAATTTGTATAATATTTGGAAACCTTTTCATGTCATTTGTGAGAGTGATTCTTTAGTTTCTGTAATTTTTAACATATTTTGAAAGCCTTTTTTTTCTTCCCAGAGGTATTTCTAATAGTTAAGAGGTTTATTTATCTAAGTGTATCTTTGTATTTAATACTGAAAAAACTTATGCATGGCTAGCTCAGTTGGAGGCATCTGATGGAAAATAATTTTAGTTGTATGTCCTCTCCAATGGTTAGGACTTCTCAGGGGATATGACAGAGTTTTTTCATAGCAATAATGGATGCTAACATGGTATGTTTTCAGAGATGTAAATACAATGCCCAAGACAATGTGTTAGGCAAATTTTTTCTGTAAAGGGGCAGATAGCAAATATTTTTAGATTTGTGGGCTAGTCTGTGTTGTACCTACTTAACTTTAAGGTTGTAGTGTGAAAACAGCCATAGATCAGACATAAGTGAATGAGTGGGTGGATTCAGCCTGTGGACCATAGTTTGCAGACTTCCATAAACACTCCTTGTTTTTTTGTTGTTGTCGTTTGAGACGGAGTTTCGCTCTGGAGTGCAGTGGCGCAATCTCGGCTCACTGAAAGCTCCACCTCCTGGGTTCATGCCATTCTCCTTCTTCAGCCTCCCAAGTAGCTGGGACTACAGGTGCCCGCCACCACGCCTGGCTGATTTTTTGTGTTTTTAGTAGAGACGGGGTTTCACTGTGTTAGCCAGGATGGTCTCGATCTCCTGACCTTGTGATCCACCCGCCTTGGCCTCCCAAAGTGCTGGGATTACAGGTGTGAGCCACTGCGCCCGGCCAACACTCCTTGTTTTAAACTACAAATATATTTTGAAAACCTTGTGTATAAAAATAAATTGCATTTTAGATGTGTTTATTCATGCACTCAACAAATACTTAAGCCAGTAGTACCTGGCATATAAGCTTTTAAATTGACTAGGCATAGAATATTGAACAAGGCAGACATGATTTCTGCCCTCATAGAGTTCACAGTATAATGAGGAAAACAGGCACTGACCAAGTGTTTTAAGTGGATTAAAAGAATGATAACATTGAGTGGGCTCATAATAAAAAGCCCTGTGGTGAATCGTTTGTAAAATGGGTAATTGCTGTGGATAGCCCACAATTACTCTTGATGATTTCCATTCATTAAAATTTTTGCTAGTTCCCTACTAGAATATTGGCATTATAGTGTATCTTCTTAAAGGTGAATTATTTAACCAAAGCATTTTTCTTGTTTATGGTACTCATTCAGAAAAAATTAACATGTGGATAACTACAATTATAGCAAAGATTATTTGATAGTTGAATAGTTTCCCTTTCAAATACAATTGTTGAATATCATTGTCTCAGCTCAATGTCATCTATTATTAATGTATAATGTTTATTTTTGGTCTGTAGAGGTGTATTACCATCTGAAGGGATAGTTCATCTTCATTCAGAAACTAAGGTATGAAATTAAACTTTCTCTGAATACAATTATATTCTGTAGAACTTAGGTTTTTTTAGACTTTTCTTAGACAAAGCAGAGAAGGGGTATGACTCAACAGAAACAATATAAACCTTGATAGTCAGAGGGATGCATTTATGAAATGTCACTCATATAATAAATGGAATCCTTTGTTGTCTCATAATTTCACTGAATAATTTGGAGGTACAGTGGAAAAAATTCTAGGTGAAATGACTTTGTAAACTGAGGCTTATTTTTTTTTTCTGAAGCTTACATCTAGTAGAGCGAAGACCTGAAAAAGAATGATACTCATATGCAAAGAAGGTGATTTGAAAAGTTTGTTCGTTCATTTAAATATTTATAGTGTAGAGATCACTCTTCTAGGTGTAGAACATACTGGGATCTATGTTTCCCATCCATGGAGACCTAAGCCAAGGGAACTGTATACCTGAAGGCCACGGAAGGCCTGCCTGGGGAATAATTGGTTCCTGAGGAGAACTAAATTCTGTGAGTCAGAATGTCCAGATTTATTCACGACAGTCCACTGGCTAGCTGAATACCATTGAATCTTTAGGACTCATTTTCCTTATCCTTGAATTTCTTGGTTTTGGTATTATCTAGGTCTTTTCCAGCTATACAGTTGTGATATTCTTGAAAAGACATTTTTGGTAATTCCATCAAAATAGCAGTTTTTCTGTGTAGCAAAATAGCAATTCTATGTGTTACAGAATTGCTTTCTTTGGCAAATGATTAGACTCTAATTAATCAATACTTTCAATTCTTTTAATGTAGCCAAAGACCAAAAACATTGATCCTGTAAACAAGGTTCAAAACAAATTACACTCTGCAAATAAGGGAAGGAAAACAAATTCAAGGTATAGTATAGTTTTCAAAGTATTTCTTTTTTTTTAGTTGTATAATTCACAATACCATCATTCTTAATTTTTAAGCTCTGTTTGTTTTTCCAGATCTTTTTATACCCTAAACATTAAGTTACCCTGCATATATCTTATCCATATTCAGTAATTTAGAACATTTTCTACTCAGAAATGTTTTGCAGCAGTTAACAAATACTTTATATTGTTCTCAAGAAAAATTCTAAATCTAAAATTTTTATAAATGTTATTTCTAGTGATTTATTCTCTTAGAACTGTGACTGCAACTGAGGTTTGTTTTGTTTTGTTTTGTTTTTTGATCGCTGCCTAGTTCTCTCAAATAGGCTCAATAGTCTAGTTTTTGAGTATTTGACAAAGTGCATACATTATTTTGTCTATTGAGCTACAGAATTATTTCCCATGCTCTAAATAGGACTATAATATAATTATAATTTACATTTTATTGTTTTTGGTGAGAAAGAATTCAAGACAGTTCTTAGTTTTATAGGCATAAAAAGGGACCCAAGATGCTCCCTAGGATAGGATGCTTTCTAGAAAAGGTGGAGGATTGAGTTGCACCAACCATCTTCAGTCAGTTATTACATTTAGATGTCTATTACTTACCCAAACTGATCACTGCATTGTAATTTTGGAAAAATCTTTGTTCATTTTTGTGTCTTTTAATTGTTTAAATAACTTTTTTGTTTTTGTTTTTTTTAAATAAAAGGGATGGAAAAAATAGAGTAAAGTGATAAGGAACAGAAAATAACTATACAATAGATTGAAGAAAAGAACTTACAGGCCACATACATGCATACATAACTGGAAAGGGTTACCTTTTCAGACTTCACATTTTTTTTTTTAAAAGTTGATTTTTCAAATAGAATTCTGAAGACCAAGACCTACTATTTGATAGCACAATAGGGTGACCATAGCCAATTATAACTTAATTGTATTTTTAAAATAACTTAAAGAGTGTATTTAGATTGTTTGTAATTCAAACAATAAATGCTTGAGGGGATGGATACCCCCTTCTTCATAATGTGCTCATTTCACATTGCATTCCTGTATCAAAACATCTCATAAATATGTACACCTACTGTGTACCCACAAAAAATTAAAATGAAAAGAAAAGAATTCTGAAGCATTTGCTTATGTTTTAAAAGTGAATTTGCCTTTCAGAACCATAAATTTGTTGATGTGTCAATGAATTAGGCCTGGCCCATTCCTCAGTGCCTTTAGAAATGAGTTTTATTTTGTCGGTCTTCTCCATTTCATTAAAAAAAAATCAAATCCAACTTTTTGGTTAATATTGATCATGGTAAGAATGTGTTTCTTTGGGTGGAAAAAAATGTTGTTTGAGCTATTAGCTCTTCACTCTGTAATTTTTTCTCAAGAGGTATTTTTCTTTGCTGTTTGCAGAATTATGGCCAGGGTGATGTCAGTTTGTACAGTTTTTCTCCAGAGGCATGTAAATTTCAAAGCCACAGGCTGGATTTGACCTAGGAGGCCAAGTGCAGTACTCTTAGTTTTGGTATTCCCTTATATGGAGGCAAAGTCTAGACCATCTGGCCTCATAAAGCCTTCTCTAGCTCTGTGGTCATGTGATTCATAAAGACCAAAAATCTGCTAAGTCTCTTGTAATATAGTCCTTGAAAGTATCATATGTAGATTTCATCATAAATTTCAAATGTGTAATAGTAGTCTCTTGTAATATAAACCTTAATATCAATTACAGATTTCATCATAAATTTAAATTTATAATAATTTTGATCTGCTTATTTGGGTAAAAGGCATATATCCTTTCTACCTTTCTATTTTGTTCACATATACGTATATACAGACATATGTATTTAATTTTTATTTTTTAGTGTTAAATTGAAATACTCTGATGTCCAAACTGCCGACGATGTTGCCATTCCAGAGGATTTCTCAGACTTTTCCCTTGCAAAAACAATTAGCAAAATTGAAGGGCAACTGGAGGAAGAAGGCTTACCTGAATATACAGATGATATTTTTTCTGGTGTTAGTAATGACATTGGAACAGGTAGATTTTCTTTTGTTTCTTATTTTTATCTTTATAGCACAGTTACTTAGAAGAGGAAGTCTTGGGGAACTATTTCTTACATTAAACAAAAAATGTATTGTGATGTCTTGGTTTGTTTCAGTATAATCTAGTAGGATGTGGTGGAGGGAGGAATGAATGGGATTATAGATGAAATAAAACTGGCCATGAGTCAGTCATTGTTAAAGATAGGCAGTGGGTAAATGGGGTTCATTGAACTTGCCTACTTTTATGTTTCATATTTTCCATTATAAAAAGTAAAAGTAAAAAAGACTGTATTTACTGGTTTGATTGAATACATTTCAACTTAAGTTAAAATACCCATCGCTTATTGTTACAATATTTAAAAAGTTTTTCTGAATTTTTTCATTTACTGTTACTATATTTTATTTATTGCATGTTAAATCAACACATGCAAAAGGACAAATGAATTGACATTGCATCAGGTAAAATAAATGAATTTTCTAATGTATATAATTTTTCTTATTAACTCATTCTTTGCGTATCACTAGAATAATACTAAATTTCAATCAACTAAAAACATTACTAAATTTATGAGGAGCCTCCTATGCTATTGAAGCAAAAAAGTAAGACAATTGAGTATATATGAACTAGTTACTGCCGAACTATAATACAATTAATTGTGACTACAGGCAAGCCACTTAGCCCCTCTGTAATAGCAGTTTATTCATTTGAAAATTTAGCAGTTTGTATTAGATGATCATAAAGTTTATGTATTAGTCTGTTCCTGCACTGCTATAAAGAAATACCTAAGACTGTGTAATTTATAAAGAAAAGGTTTAATTGGCTCATGGTACTGCAGGCTGTACAGGAAGCATAGCAGTTTCTGCTTCTGGGGAGGCCACAGGAAACTTCCAATCATGGTGGAAGGCAAACAGGGAGTGAGACACCTCACACGGTGGGATCACGAATAAGAGATAGAGGGGGGAGGTGCTACATGTTTTTAAACAACCAGATTTCATGAGAAGTCACTATTATGAGGACAGTACCAAAAGGGATGATACTAAACCATTTATGAGAAATCACCCCCATGATCCATTCACCTCCTACTAGGCCCCACCTCCAACACGGGATTACAATTCAACATGAGATTTGGGTGGGGACACAGATCCAAACCATATCAGTTTATCTTTAAAATTATTTGATTCTGTGAGAAATCATAATTTATATATGTAATAATTATTGTGTTATATACTAGTCATAAGTAGGGAGCAATTTTCTTCTGCACTTACTATATTTACTGACCGAATCAAGCTTTCTAGGGCTAGTTATGGTAAGGAAATGTAAGTGGAGCAGTAAGTTGCCTTTAGGTCTCTCTAAGATGCTTTTGAGGATGTGATACCCAGGTGTTGATTGTTCCTCGGTAGAGGAACATGGTCCCAGGTCCCATGGCCCTGTTAGAACTGCCTCCCTGTGTTCCCTTTTTAGTATCACTGGTCTAGGTGTCTTCTTCTTTGGGAGAATTTTCTCTTATTTCAGGTGATTGCTTGGAATGGTTTGGTTATGTGTGGGAGAAAAGATCAAGAAGTAGTTTGGGAGCACAGATTACTTTGTAAGATTAAAGCTAGGGTCGAGTGGGGAGCAGAGTTTAGTACTGTGGGCCTCCAGACATGGGAGCACTCTGCTCCTTGGGTTAGAGTTGAGGTAGAGTTACTAAGGTTAGAGTTAGGGAGAAAAAGAAATGGGAAAAGTCATGCTTTCCTATTTTTTCTTCCTTCTTTCCCTCAGAGGCCAACTACTGTCAACTTCACACTTTTTAATTTGTCATTTCCCTCTATTCCCTGCTCACCTGGAGTTACATGGTAGGAGAGTTGAGGCCAAAGAGACCTAGGTAGAGTTAGAGCCAACCCATAATTCATCAGCTCGATGATAACACTGAGGGCACTTAAAAAAGCCAGAAGTGTGTATGGAGATGTTTTATGCTGTGCACATCACATGTGTATGGCTTAGTGGATTTGTCCTAATGACTTCTCAGAGCAGTTCCAAGTGTTTCCTCAAGATAAATTTCATGATTGTTTTATAATATTCCTACTATGCCATTTTGAACAAATGACTGAATGACTTATGAGTGAGTTCTTAATTCAGTTTTCACTTTATTTACTTTATGGGCCTACAAACTTCAAAGATTTACTGCTGATATTATTGAATAATGAACTTTTGCTGGCAGTAAAATACCAAAGATAGATCTTGAAGGTTTGTGGGAGAAAGCTTAGACACTAAGGTATTAGTGTATTTCTTTGCTTCAAAGACACATATACTACATTTTAACTGCTCAGAAATTGGCATCTGCATTACAGTCAGTGGCATTTTGTAATCACAATGACTAGATAGAAGCTGAGTTTTGCTAGAGAAGATTTATGTTTGTTTCTACCAAACACTCAGGGACATTATTGACCTGAGAACACTTTAAATTCTCTGATGTAGTTTGGACCACCCTGGTGAGTGTGAATTTAGTCTGCAAACTTATGTGAATACTACCTGTGATTTCTTTCTGTTGACTGGATTTATTTGTCATTGACCTTTTCATTAGGACTGTTTAGTACCTATAGTGCCCCCTAAGAGATATCTCCTATTTGACTCCCCATCTTGAGTATTTTCTTCTTTATAAAGTAATGGCCTGTCTTACAATTGATGTCATCTTAGATTCAACAAAAGACAGTAAATATAATTATTTAAATTCACAGAAGCACAGATCAGATTTCTAAAGGCCAAACTCCGTGTTATGCAGGAGGAATTGGATAATGTTGTATGTGAATGCAATAAAAAGGTAAGCTTTAAAAACCTCTTAAAAGGCTGCAATATTCAAAGACATTTTAGGAGCAATTTCCATTACATTTTGAATAACTTTATTTAGATATAAATCATAGTTAAATTTTGAAATCAAAAATTGTATCTAAGTACTGAACTTTATTCTGATATGTTGAATTTTCACAGAGCTGAAATATCTTACATTTTTGTTATAATTAGTATTCTCTATATTAGTCTTACAAGTGTAGTGTAAGCTATTAAATGCAAATAAAACATTTGACTTCCATTTTTTGAAGGTAAAAATAGACTGTAATTTGTTTTTCATGAAATGTGTATAAATGTCAAAGAACATATGAAACTTCTTTTTTTCTGCTTTGTTCTGATAACAAATCTTACATATTTTTTCACATAATCTATAATTTCATAACTATAGGAGGATGAAATTCAGAATTTAAAGTCTCAAGTAAAAAAATTTGAAGAAGATTTTATGAGACAGCAGCGAACAATTAATATGCAGCAGTCTCAAGTAGAAAAATATAAGACTCTTTTCGAAGAAGCAAACAAAAAGTGTGATGGATTACAGCAGCAGTTGTCTTCAGTAGAACGGGTAATTATTTTAGTATTTTTCCTAACTTAATGCCAAAAATACAATAAAATTATTAAGGTTACACATTTGTATAGATGCCATTTTGACATTTGAGTTATTTTATTAGTATTTACTGAAAACTCTTTCCCCTGCCATAGAATATTTTTTAACAACTGTATTGAGATGTAATGTAATTCACCCTTTTAAAGTATACAATTCAGTGGCTTTTGGTGTATTCATAGAATTGTGCAACTATCACCACAACCATTTTCATAATCCCTAAAGAACACTTCATACCCTTTAGCCACCCCACCCTGACCCTGCTCCCCTCAATCCCTTATGGCCCTAGGCAACCACTAATCTATTTTATGTCTCAATAAATTTGTCTGTTCTGGAAATTTCATATACATGGAATCATATAATATGTGGTCTTTGTGACTGACTTTTACTTAAGATGTTTTCAAGGTTCATCCATGTTGCAGCACCTATCAGTACTTTATTTCTTTTTATTGGCAAGTAATATTCTGTTGTATATAACACATGTAATTTACCTGTTTATCAGTTGGTAGCTTTGGGTTATTTGGGTTGTTTCTACTGTCTGGCAATTTTAAATACTTTGAATATGCGTGTATAAGTTTTTGTGTGCACATATGTTTTCATTTCTCTTGGTTATATAGCCAGGAATGGAATTGCTGGGTCATATGGAAATCTTGTGTTGACCTTTTGAGGAATTGCTGTTTTCCAAACTGCCTGTACCATTTTACATTCCTACCAGTAGTGCATGAAGGTCCTAATTTCTACACATCCTCACCAACATCTACTAGATTATCTTTTTGATTATAGCCATACTGCAAGGGTAAAAGAGTTACCTCATTGTGGTTTTGATTTGCATTTCCCTAATAACTAATGATGCTGAACATCTTTTCATGTGCTTAATGGCATTTGTCTATTTTCTTTGGAGAAATGTCCTTAAGATCTTTGCCCATTTTTTAAATTGGATTTTTAAAAATTAATAATAAGAACTTTTAAGTTATATGTTTAGATACAAGTCCCTTATCAGATGTATGATTTGCAAATAGTTTTCCCATACAGTGGGTTGTCTTTCACTTTATGGTACTCTTTGAGGCACAAAAGTTTTAAATTTTGATGAAGTCCAGTTTATCTAACATTTATTTGATTGCCTATGCTTTTGGTGTCATATTTAAGGGGAGAATGTATTTTAAGTAAACTATCCTAGCTTAAAACATTTTATATTAGTGTACCATTGTGAAAATAAAAATATACTGTTTGCGATTGCTTTGTAAAATGTGATAAGAATTATGTAATATAGCACATCGTGAGATTTAGTAAGAAAATGTGCCCCCTTTATTAATACCCTTATATTTTTCTTTTGTATGGTCATATTTAAAAACCCTGCTTTTTAAACATTTTGGTCTTGTATAATTAGCATTATCTTGTAATAAGTTTTAATATCAAATTCACTTAGATATAATTTGTAGGCAGTAAATTCACACTTTTTAGTGTACAATTCTATGAGTTTTGACAAATGTATGCAGTAATGTAAGTATCACTATAATTGAGACATAGAACAGTTCCATCAGACCCCCCAAATTCCCTGTGAATTTAGTCAAGGCCTTCCCTAATCCCAGCCCCAGGCAACCACTGATGTGTTTGCTTTTTAAATTTTGGCCTTTTCCCAAATGTCACATAAATAGAATCACATAGGATATAGCCTTTTGAATCTGATTGTTTTTTTTTTCAGTTAGCATAAAAGATTTGATATGGTTTGACTGTGTCCCCACCCAAATTTCATCTTGAATTCCCACGTGTTGTGGGAGGAAGCCAGTGGGAGGTAATTGAATCGTGGGGGCAACTCTTGCCTGTGCTGTTCTTGTGATGACGAAAAAGTCTCAGGAGATCTGATGGTTTTAAAAGGGGGAGTTTCCCAGCACAAATTCTCTTCTCTTGTCTGCTGCCATGTGAGACATGCCTTTCACCTTCCAACATGATTGTGAGGCCTCCTCAGCCATGTGGAACTGTGAGTCCAATAAACCTCTTTCTTTTGTAGATTGCCCAGTCTTAGGTATGTCTTTATCAGCAGCATGAAAATGAACTAATACAGTATATTGGTACCAGTAGAGTTGGGCGCTGATGCAAATGTTGAAGTGACCTTGCAACTGGGTAAGAGGCAGAGGTTGGAAAAGTTTGGAGGGCTCAGAAGAATACAGAAAAATGTGGGAAAGTTTGGAACTCCCTAGGGACTTGTTGAGTGGCTTTGACCAATGTACTGATAATGATATGGACAATGAAATCTAGGCTGTGGTGGTCTCAGATGGAGATGAGGAACTTGTTGGGAACTAAAGCAAAGGCGACTCTTGTTACGTTTTAGTAGAGAGACTGGTAGCATTTTGCCCCTTTCCTAGAGATCTGTGGGACTTTGAAATTGAGAGATGATTTAGGGTGTCTGGTGGAAGAAATTTCTAAGCAGCAAAGCACTCAAGAGGTGACTTGGTGTTGTTAAAGGCATTCAGTTTTAAAAGGGAAACAGCACAAAAGTTTGGAAAATTGCAGCCTGACAATGCAGTGGAAAAGAAAATCCCATTTTCTGAGGAGAAATTCAAGCCAGCTGCAGAAATTTGCATAAGTCATGAGGAGATGAATGTTAATCCCCAAGACAATGGGGAAAATGTCCCCCAAGGCATGTCAGAGATCTTCACAGCAGCCCCTCCCATCACAGGCCCGGAGGCCTAGGAGGCATGATTGGTTTTGAAATGTGAGGACATGAGATTTGGGAGGGTCCTGGGGTAGAATATGGTTTGGCTGTGTCCCCACCCAAATTTAATCTTGAATTCCCACGTGTTGCAGGAAGGACCCGGTGGGAGGTAATTGAATCATGGGGGCAGGTCTTTCCTGTGCTGTTCTCATGATAGTGAATAAGTCTCAGGAGATCTGATGGTTTTAAAAATGGGAGTTTCCCTGCACAAGCTCTCTCGTCTGCCACCATGTGAGACGTGCCTTTACCTTCTGCCATCATTGTGAGGTCTCCCCAGACACGTGAAACTGTGAGTGCAATAAATCTCTTTCTTTTGTAAATTGTACAGTCTTGGGTATGTCTTTATCAGCAGCATGAAAATGGACTAATACAACATGCAGTATTTATCCCTATTATAGTCCATTTCTTTTTATTGCTGAGTAGTGTAAACACTGAATGAATATACTTCAGTTTCTTTCCCCAGTCATCCAGTAATAAAACTTAATTATAGTATTTAATAGTCTAAACTTGTGTTTCCAATATGGTAGCCACTTACATTTGTGGCTAAATTGTGATGTGCTGTAACTGTAAAGTAAAAATCAGATTTTGAAAAATTCATGTAAAACAGAATGAAGAATGTAAAATATATCAAAATCTCTTAATATTTTTTGTATTGGTTATATGTTGAAATAATATTTGAATATATGAGGTTAAGTGAAATACATTACTAAAATTAATTTTACCAGTTTCTGTTTCACCTGTTAAAGTGGCTACTAGAAATTTTGTAATTACATAAGTATGCTGTATTCTATTTCTATTGGTCTAAGAAATATATATAATGGGTGTAAAGGGAAAAAGCTGTAGTGTCTGGGGGAACATCCATGTTTTAATTTGTCATGACTTTACCATTTACCATTATGCACCCAAGTTCTGGTCACATCACTGTTCTAGTCTCACATAATCTTGAAACACTGGTTATATTTTTGATTCTTTTCATGTTCTTGGCCATCATCTCCAATCCTGTGCAATATTTCTTCCAAATGTTTTTCATTCATCGCTTCTTTTCAATTCCCATTTTGTGTCCATTTTCCATTTCTTATCCATTGTATCCTGTACTTTGTCAGTAGGTTAATGTTCCCAGAGGGTGACATTGATTATACTTTTCCCTTTGTAGAGGGATAATTTTTTTCCCTTTGTATGGGGATGATTTTTTGAGTGCCATATGCCAGATAAAATGCATTTTATAGAAAGGGAAACTGAGTGGCCAGGCATGGTGGCTCATGCCTGTTATCCCAGCACTTTGGGAGGCCAAGGCAGGCAGATCAGGAGGTCAGGAGATTGAGACCATCCTGGCTAACACGGTGAAACCCTGTGTCTACTAAAAATACAAAAAAATGCCATTCCAAGATGGCCAAATAGGAATAGCTCTGGTTTGCAGCTCCCAGCATGATTGATGCAGAAGACAGGTGATTTCTGCATTTCCAACTGAGGTACCTGGTTCATCTCGTTGGGACTGGTTGGACAGTGGGTGCAGCCCATGGAGGGCGAGCCAAAGCAGAGCGGGTGTTGCTTCACCCAGGAAGTGGAAGGGGTTGGGGGATTTCCCTTCCCTAGCCAAGGGAAGTTGTGACTGACTGTACCTGGAAAAACAGGACACTGCTGCCCAAATACTGCACTTTTCCCAAGGTCTTAGCAACCGGCAGACAAGGAGATTCTCTCCTGTGCCTGGCTTGGCGGGTCACATGCCCACGGAGCCTTGCTCACTGCTAGTATAGCAGTCTGAGATCGAACTGCGAGGCGGCAGCCTGGCTGGTGGTGGGGCGTCCGCCATTGCTGAGGCTTGAGTAGGTAAACAAAGTGGCCAGGAAGCTTGAACTGGGCAGAGACAACCGCAGCTCAGCAAGGCATACTGTCCCTATAGACTGCACCTCTGTGGGCAGGGCATAGCTGAACAAAAGGCAGGAGACAACTTCTGCAGACTTAGATGTCCCTGTCTGACAGCTCTGAAGAGAGCAGTGGTTGTCCCAGCACGGCATTTGAGCTTTGAGAATGGACAGACTGCCTCCTCAAGTGGGTCCCTGACCCCAAAGTAGCCTGTGAGACACCTCCCAGTAGGGGCCGACGGACACCTCATGTAGGCGGGTGCCCTTCTGGGATGAAGCTTCCGGAGGAAGCATCAGCCAGCAATAACTGCTGTTCTGCAATATTTGCTGTTCTGTAGCCTCCACTGGTGATACCCAGGCAAACAGGGTCTGGAGTGGATCTCCAGCAAACTCCAACAGACCTGTAGCTGAGGGACCTGTTAGAAGGAAAACTAACAAACAGAAAAGAATAGGATCAACATCAACAAAAAGGACATCTACACCAAAACCCCATCTGTAGGTCACCAACATCAAACACCAAAGGTAGATAAAATCACAAAGATGGGGAGAAACCAGAGCAGAAAAGCTGAAAATTCTAAAAACCAGAGTGCCTCTTCTCCGAAGAATTGTAGCTCCTTGCCAGCAACAGAACAAAGCTGCATGGAGAATGACTTTGATGAGTTAACAGAAGTAGGCTTCAGAAGGTTGGTAATAACAAACTCCGAGCTAAAGGAGCATTTTCAAACCCATCGCAGGGAAAATAAAAACCTTGAAAAAAGGTTAGACAAATGGCTAACTAGAATAAAAAATGTAGAGAAGACCTTAAATGACCTGATGGAGCTGAAAACCATGGCACGAGAACTTTGTGATGCATGCGGAAGCTTCAATAGCCGATTAAATCAATTGAAAGAAAGGGTATCAGGGATTGAAGATCAAATTAATGAAATAAAGTGAGAAGAGAAGTTTAGAGACAAAAGAGTAAAAAGAAATGAACAAAGCCTTCAGGAAATACGGGACTATGTGGAAAGACCAAATCTGCGGTTGATTGGTATACCTGAAAGTGATGGGGAGAATGGAACCAAGTCGGGAAACACTTTTCAGGATATTTCCCAGGAGAACTTCCCCAACCTAGCAAGACAGGACAACATTCAAATTCAGGAAATACACAGAGCACCACAAAGATATTCCTCAAGAAGTGCAACACCAAGATACATACCTGTCAGGTTCACCAAGTTTGAAATGAAGGAAAAAATGTTAAGGGCAGCTAGAGAGAAAGGTCGGGTTACCCACAAAGGGAAGCCCATCAGACTAACAGTGGATCTCACGGCAAAAACCCTACAAACCAGAAGAGAGTGGGGACCAATATTCAACATTCTTAAAAGAATATTCAACCCAGAATTTCATGCCCAGCCAAACTAAGCTTCGTAAGTGAAGGAGAAATAAAATCATTTACAGACAAGCAAATGCTGAGAGATTTTGTCACCACCAGGCCTGCCTTACAAGAACTCCTGAAGGAAGCACTAAACATGGAAAGAAACAACCAATACCAACCACTGCAAAACACGCCAAATGGTAAAGATCATCGATGCAATGAAGAAACTGCATCAATTAATATAACCAGCTAACCTCATGACAGGATCAAATTCACACATAACAATATTAACCTTAGATGTAAATGGGTGAATGCCCCAATTAAAAGACACAGACTGGCAAATTGGATAAAGAGTCAAGATCCTTCAGTGTGGTTTATTCAGGAGACCCAACTCATGTGCAGAGACACACACAGGCTCAAAATAAAGGGATGGAGGAAGACCTACCAAGCAAACTGAAAGCCAAAAACAGCAGGGGTTGCAATCCTAGTCTCTGATATACAGATTTTAAACCAACAAAGATCAAAAGAGACAAAGAAGGCCATTACATAATGGTAAAGGGATCAATTCAACAAGAAGACCTAACTATCCTAAATATATATGCACCCAATACAGAAGCAACCAGATTCATAAAGCAAGTCCTTAGAGACCTACAAAGAGACTTAGACTGCCACACAATAATAATGGGAGACTTTTACACCCCACTGTCAATATTAGAAAGATCAACAAGACAGGTTAACAAGGATATCCAGGACTTGAACTCAGCTCTGCACCAAGCAGACCTAATAGACATCTACAGAACTCTCCACCCCAAATCAACAGAATATACATTCTTCTTAGCACCACATCACACTTATTCTAAAATTGACCACAAATTGTAAATAAAGCACTCCTTAGCAAATGTAAAAGAACAGAAATCACACCAAACTGTCTCTCAGACCACAGTGCAATCAAATTAGAACTCAGGTTTAAGAAACTAACTTAAAACCACACAACTACATGGAAACTGAACAACCTGCTTCTGAATGACTACTGGGTAAATAATGAAATGAAGGCAGAAATAAAGTTGTTCTTTGAAACCAATGAGAACAAAGATACAACATACCAGACTCTCTGGGGCACATGTAAAGCAGTGTGTATAGGGAAATTTATAGCACTAAATGCCCACAAGAGAAAGCAGGAAAGATCTAAAATCGACACCCTAGCATCACAATTGAAAGAACTAGAGAAGCAAGAGGAGACAAATTCAAAAGCTAGCAGAAAGCAAGAAATAACCTAAGATCAGAGCAGAATTGAAGGAGATAGAGACACGAAAAACCCTTCAAAAAAATCAATGAATCCAGGAGCTGACTTTTTGAATTTTGTCTAAAAACAAAATTGATAGAACACTAGCAAGACTAATAAAGAAAAGAGAGAAGAATCAAATAGACAAAATAAAAAGTGATAAAAGGGATATCACCACGGATCTCACAGAAATATAAACTACCATCAGAGAATACTATAAACACCTCTATGCAAATAAACTAGAAAATCTAGAAGAAATGGATAAATTCCTGGACACATACTCCCACCCAAGACTAAACGAGGAGGAAGTTGAATCTCTGATTAGACCAATAACAGGCTCTGAAATTGAGGAAATAATTAATAGCCTACCAACCAAAAAAAATTCAGGACCAGATGGATTCACAACCAAATTCTACCAGAGGTACAAAGGGAGCTGATACCATTTCTTCTGAAACTATTTCAATCAACAGAAAAAGAGGGAATCCTCCCTAACTCATTTTATGAGGTCAGCATCATCCTGATACCAAAGCCTGTCAGAGACACAACATAAAATAATTTTAGACCAATATCCCTGATGAACATCTATGTGAAAATCCTCAATAAAATACTGGCAAACTGAATGCAGCAGCACATCAAAAAGCTTATCCATCACGATCAAGTCAGCTTCATCCCTGGGAGGCAAAGCTGGTACAACATATGCAAATCAATACACATAATCCATCACATAAACAGAATCAAAGACAAAAACTACATGATTATCTCAGTAGATGTAGAAAAGACCTTCGACAAAATTCAACAGCCTTACATTCCAAAAAATTCTCAATAAACCAGGTATTGATGGAATGCATCTCAAAATAATAAGAGTTATTCATGACAAACGCACAGCCAATATCATACAGAATGGGCAAAAACTGGAAGCATTCCGTTTGAAACCTGGCGCAGGACAAGGATGCCCTCTCTTAGCACTCCTATTCAACATGGTGTGGTGTTGGAAGTTCGGGCCAGGGCAGTCAGGCAAGAGAAAGCAATAAAGGGTATTCAGCTAGGAAAAGAGGAAGTCAAATTGTCCCTATTTGCAGATGACACGATTTTATATGTAGAAAACCCCATCGTCTCAGCCCAAAACCTCCTTAAGCTGATAAGCAACTTCAGCAAACTCAGTGTGCGAAAATCACAAGCATTCCTATACACCAATAACACACAGCCAAATCGTGAATGAACTCCCATTCACAATTGCTACAAAGAGAATCAAATACCTAGTAATCCAACTTACAACGGATGTGAAGGACCTCTTCAAGGAGAATGACAAACCACTGCTAAACAAAATAAAAGAGGACACAAACAAAGGAAGAACATTCTGTGCTCATGGATAGGAAGAATCAATATCGTGAAAATGGCCCTACTGCCCAAGGTAATTTATAGATTCAATGCCATCCCCATCAAGCTGCCAGTGACTTTCTTCACAGAATTGGAAGAAACTACTTTAAAGTTCATATGGAACCAAAAAAAGCGCCCGCATTGCCAGGACAATCCTAAGCCAAAAGAACAAAGCTGGAGGCATCTTGCTACCTGACTTCAAACTATACTACAAGGCTCCAGTAACCAAAACAGCATGGTACTGGTACCAAAACAGAGATATAAACCAATGGAACAGAACAGAGGCCTCAGAATCTACAACCACACATCTACAACCATTTGATCTTTGACAGACCTGACAAAAACAAGAAATGGAGAAAGGATTCCCTATTTAATAAATGGTGCTGGTAAAACTGGTTAGCCATATGTAGAAAGCTGAAACTGGATCCCTTCCTTATACCTTATATGAAAATTAATTCAAGATGAATTAAAGACTTAAATGTTAGACCTAAAACTGTAAAAACCCTAGAAGAAAACCTAGGCAATACCATTGAGGCCATAGGCATGGGCAAGGACTTCATGACTAAAACACCAAAAGCAATGGCAACAAAAGCCAAAATAGACAACTGGGATCTAATTAAACTAAAGAGCTTCTGCACAGCAAAAGAAACTACCATCAGAGTGAACAGGCAACCTACAGAATGGGAGAAAATTTTTTGCAATCTACCCGTCTGACAAAGGGCTGATAATCAGAATCTACAAAGAGCTCAAACAAATTTACAAGAAAAAAACAACCCCATCAAAAAGTGGGCAAAGGATATGAACAGACATGACTCAAAAGAAGACATTTATGCAGCCAACAGACACATGAAAAAATGCTCATTGTCACTCGTCATCAGAGAAATGCAAATCAAAACCACAGTGAGATACCATCTCACACCAGTTAGAATGGCGATCATTAAAATGTCAGGAAACAGCAGATGCCTGGAGAGGATGTGGAGAAATAGGAGCGCTTTTACACTGTTGGCAGAGTGCAAATTAGTTCAACCATTGTGGAAGACAGTGTGGCGATTCCTCAAGGATCTAGAACTAGAAATGCCATTTGACCCACCAATCCCATTACTGGGTGTATACCCAAAGCATTATAAATCATGCTCCTATAAACACACATGCACACGTATGTTTATTGCAGCACTATTCACAATAGCAGAGACTTGGAACCAACCCACATCTCCATCAATGATAAACTGGATTAAGAAAATGTGGCATATATACACCATGGAATACTCTGCAGCCATAAAAAAGGATGAGTTCATGTCCTTTGCAGGAACATGGATGAAGCTGGAAACCATCATTCTCAGCAAACTCTCACGAAGACAGAAAACCAAACACCGCATGTTCTCACTCATAGGTGGGAATTGAACAATGACACCACTTGGACACAGGGCAGCAACATCACACATCGGGGCCTATTGGGGGCTGGGGAGCTGGGGGAAGGATAGCATTAGGAGAAATACCTAATGTAAATGACGAGTTGTTGGGTGCAGCAAACAACATGACACATGTGTACCCATGTGTCACACCTGCACATTGTGCACATGTACCCTAGAACTTAAACTATAATAATAAAAAACATTAAAGTACAAAAAAATTAGCCCGGCACGTTGGCGGGCGCCTGTAGTCTCAGCTACTCGGGAGGCTGAGGCAGGAGAATGGCGTGGCGTGAACCTGGGAGTTGGAGCTTGCAGCGAGCCTACATGGCGCCACTGCACTCCAGCCTGGGCAAGAGAGCGAGACTCCATCTCAAAACAACAACAACAACAACAACAACAAAAAACAAAGGGAAACTGAGTTTGATGGTGAAGCAAATTACCCAAGTTTATATATAGGTAGTGGCAGAATAGGATTCAAACTGTGTCTGACACCACAGTCTGTGTTTTTTCCACAAATCATATCATTCCCGAATCCCCCAAAATTAAATGAATGTAAGTACCAGCTATTTCAAAATCTTATCACTGTTTAAGAGTTTAATACTTTAAACTTTTATTTCACAATGAATGTACTAAGCGGTTATGATATATTGGCTATCTGAAGGCTTTTATAAAAACTTCCATTGGCTCTGAACTTTCCAGCTTGCATCCCTATCTACCCTGCCAGGTAGGCATAATAATTCTCATGGGTCATGTAACCATGAGAACTCAAGATTGAATCATTCTTTGCTAAGTCTCATTTTATATCTCTATACAAACAAACCTCAGTGTACAGTTCACAGAAATGCCAGAGCTTGAGTTTGATGGACTTGCTTTTATAAATCTGCAAAAGTCAACCGTTTTAAAAATTGTTATATATAACTTAAGCTTCTAATGCTAACAGACGGAGTTTTCTAAAATACAAAAACAGAAACCAATTTGTTTTGGCATTGGATTTTGTTTTTCTGTTAGTGATTTCTTTAAAATCAACTTTATTGAAGAATAACTTAAATACAATAAAATATACTTGTTTTTAGCTTATAATTCAATACGTTTTCACAAATTAATATTCCCTCATAACTACCACCGTAATTCAGATAATGAAAATTTATATTACCCTCCCAGAATATCCTTTGTACTCTGCCCCATAAATCTCCGACCTCTAATCATGGCCCCAGGCAGCCAGTGAGCTATATTTTTTCACTATAAATTACATTTTCCTTTTCTAAAATTTCATACCAGTGGAATCATGAATATGGACTTTTGTATATCTGGTTATTTTTCTTCATCATTTTTTTTTTTTTTTTGAGACGGAGTCTCGCTCTGTCGCCCAGGCTGGAATGCAGTGGCGTGATCTTGGCTCACTGCAAGCTCTGCCTCCCAGGTTCACACCATTCTCCTGCCTCAGAGTCCTGAGTAGCTGGGACTACAGGCGCCCGCCACCAAGGCTGGCTAATTTTTCTGTATTTTTAGTAAAGACAGGGTTTCGCTGTGTTAGCCAGGATGGTCTTGATCTCCTGACCTCATGATCCACCTGCCTCGGCCTCCCAAAGTGCTAGGATTACAGGCATGAGC
This sequence comes from Papio anubis, assembly GCF_008728515.1. Lineage (NCBI taxonomy): Eukaryota > Metazoa > Chordata > Mammalia > Primates > Cercopithecidae > Papio > Papio anubis. Next base: position 132,073,743 of record NC_044982.1, read on the forward strand.
CACCGCGCCCGGCCTTCAGCATATTTTTAAGGTTCATCAATGTTGTTACATGTTTTGTGGTTAATTTCCTTGTATTGCTCCATATTATTTATTTATGGAGTGTGGCTATCAAAAATCCACAGTGAATTTCCATGTACAAGTATTCTGTGTGAACACATGTTTTTGTGTATACCAAATACTTAGGAGTGGAATTTGTGAATTTTATGGAAAGTGTATGCTTAACTTTTTAAGCAACTGCTAAACTGTGTTCCATAGTGATTGTACCATTTTACATTCCCACTAGCAATATATGAGAATTAGAGTTACTCTGTATCATCATCAACACTTGGGATTATTATCTTTTTAATTTTAGCCATTCTAGAGGGGAAGAAATAGTATCTCATTGTGGTTTAATTTGTATTTCCTTTAGTTATCCGTAGTTATAATGGATATTGAACATCTTTTCATGTGTTTATTGGCCATTCATATATCCTTTTTGTGATGTATTTGTTCATTTTTTTTGCCCATTCAAAAATACTAAGTTGCAAATTCTTTGTTTCCCTATGTAATTCCTTTATTAGAAGAATATATATTTTGAATAGTTTCTCCCAATCTGACTTGGCTTTATCTTCTCAACAGTGTGTTTCAAAAGTTTTAAATTTTGATGAATTAAAAAATATTATTTTCTTGTGGCTTGTGCTTTTTTCCCCAAAATATTATTTTCTTGGGGTTTGTGCTTTTTTTCCTCATTCTATCCAAGAAATCTTTATCCACTCCAAAGTCATGAGAGTTTTTTCCTGATTTCTTCTAGAAGTGTTATTTTGTGTGTGTGTGTGTGTGTGTGTACCTCAAAATCATATATAAATTGACTTGTACTCTATTTCAAGTTCATTTTGTGTGTGATAAGGGTCAGGGTTCACTTTCTTCCGTATGGATAATAATTCAGTTCTTTCCCCATTTGCTTACCATGGCACCAGTGAAGGAAATGAATTGGCTGTATTTATGTATGGATCTTCTTTGAACTATTCTGTTATATTGATATATACATTTGATACAATTCATTAGGAAAGCCACGTGCACTGGAGTTTTCTTTTGGAAGGATTTCAATTACCAATTCAGTTTATTTAATGGATACAAGTCTGTTCTGATTTTCTGCTGCTTTTTGAGTCAGCTTTGCTAATTTATGTTTTTCATGATATTTGTCCACTTCATCTAAGTCAGAGTTACTGGCATAAATTTGTCCATAATATTCCTTTATTATATTTATTATATTTATAATACCTGTATGATGTGTAATAATGGCCCCTCTTTCATTTCTGATACTGATAATTTGTCTCTTCTGTCATTTTTTCTTAATCAGTCCTACTTTAAATTTATTTACAAATCTCAAGAATAATGCATTTTCTACCCTCACTTTCTGAGAAGTCGATTCCCTCTCCCATTTTTGGAGATGATTATTAAACAGTTGGTCTTTTTTCCTCAACTTTGTAACACCCCTTCCAACATCCTTATTCTTGACTCATGACTCAGATTCCTTTTTCATTAAGGAAACAATCAAAAGATCATCCTTTCACTAAATTTACAACCTCGCTGCCTCTATACCACTCCCCACTCCAGTTACAGTGAATTAGTACCTCTTCTGTCTAAAGCTGGCCCCTTCACTTGTGCACTGAATGCCATATACTCTCTTCTCCTCAAGGACTTCGCACTGGCAATTGTCCTTTCTCTTGCAAAATCAAATTTACTCTTATCAGATTATACTCATTAGTGTACAAACATTTCATAGAATCATTCATATATTTATTTATTTTAAAACTTCTTTAGATCTTACATCTACCTCCAGTCCTATATCATTGCTCCCCTTTATAGTGAAGCTTCCCAAAATTATTGTTTATACTCAATGTCTCTATACCTCATGTGCCATTTTCTCCTGAAAATACTTTGCTTAGGCTTCCATCTCTACTCTGCCATTGAAACTACTCTTAAAAAGGTCACCAATAATCCACATTGCAGTTGTGGTCCATTGTACTTGGTCAGTTATTCTTGACATGAATTTATATCTCAGCAATATTTGAAATAGTTGATTACTTCTTCCTTGAAACACTATTCATTTGGCTTCTAGAGCACCATAGTCATGATTCTCCCTCATTTTCCTGGCCTTACATAGTAGAGTGCTCAAGTCTCTTTATATCTAATCCTTAGATGATCTCATTCAGTTCCATGACTTTATATACCATCTATATATATATGTTATTCATACTCACATTTCCGTTTCTTGCCCTTACCGCTTCCTTTCTGCCCACTTGATATCTCTATTGTGTGTTAAAGTTCACATGTCCTAAAGGAAGCTCTTGCTTCCCTGCCCTTAGCAAACCTGCTTCTCTTCCTTCTCCCTCTCTTAGTAAAAGGCATCACCCAGTTGTTCAGTCTAAAATTGAAGAGTCATCTTGATCTATCTCTTTTCCTATATCCAGATCCAGCTCACCAACAAATCCTGTCAATTCTGTCTTCAAAATCCATGGAATAAACCACTTCTCAAAACATTAATTACTTCTACCCAAGCCCAAGCCACTGTCTTTTATTTAAACTATTATAATAACCTCCTAGATTGGCAATACCACAGTGGCCAGAGCAATCCCTATAAAATTTAAGTCAGAGTTGGGTGCGGTGGCTTACGCCTGTAATCTCAGCACTTAGGGAGGCCGAGGTGGGCGGATCACAAGGCCAGGAGATTGAGACCATCCTGGCTAACCTGGTGAAACCCCGTCTCTACTAAAAGTACAAAAAATTAGCCGGCATGGTGGCGGGTGCCTGTAGTCCCAGCTGCTTGGGAGGCTGAGGCAGGAGAATGGCATGAACCCGGGAAGCGGAGCTTGCAGAGAGCAGAGATTGTACCACTGCACTCCAGCCTGAGTGACAGAGTGAGACTCCATCTCGAAAAAAAAAAAAAAAAAATTAACTCAGATCATCACACACATACACATATGCATACACACTTAAAATCCTCCAAAGGCTTCCCGTGTCACTCAGAATAAAATCCAAATTTATAAGTAAAGCTTACAAGGTTCACCTAGGCTTGCCCTGCCCACTTCTCTTACCTCAAAACCTAACGCTGTGCCTGTCACTCAGCTGAAACCACACTGACCTTCTAGGTGATTTTTTAATGTATCAAGTGGATTCCTACTACAGGATCTTTGTCTTTATTGTTCTTATTATCTGGAATTCTTTCCCCGAGATCCTTATTTGATTATTGTATTTTTTTTTAGAGAGAGGATCTCACTCTGTTGCTCAGGCTGGAGTGGTGCAATCATGGCTTACTACAGCCTTCACCTCCCCAGCTCAAGCAATCCTTCTGCCTCAGTCTTCTAAGCAGCTAGGACCACATACATACGCCACAATGCCCAGCTAATTTTTAAATTTTTTTGTAGAGACAAGGTCTCCCTATGATGCCTAGGCTGGTCTCGAACTCCTGGGTTCATCCTCCCACATTGGCCTCCCAAAGTACTAGGACTACAGGCGTGAGTCACCGTGCCTGGCCTCCCCAAGATTTTAACTTAAATCATTACCTCACTTCATTTGGAAGACTTCCCTGACTACTTTATTTTAAATAGTTATACCCTCCCTTCATTGTTCTGTCCCTTTACCCTTTTTTTTCTTCATAGCCCTTACCACTACCAGATATTGCATATATGTATGTGTAAATATGTGTTCATCTTCTGTCTCTTCCTCTAGAATGCAAACGTCATGAGAGGAGGAAATTTGGTTAATTTGTGTGCCCATGATATAGAATAGTATCCTGCATGTAGTAAGTGCTTAATAAATGTGTTGAATAAATGAATGAAACCTATTAGGTATAGATAATATTACTCACAATTTCAGATATGGAAATAAGTCTACCACAGCTGGCAGGTTTTCTGACTCCAAGTCCATTCTTTTCTACCTTAGCCCCTTATTTCTGAAACCTTATCTGATGATTTATCCTCATCTGATTATTTCTTATCTGAATTTCTGTGGTGCTTTGTGTTATTCCCAGAGCATTTATTACATTTGTCTTCTGCTGTGGCTGATGCATGCCCCTCTCTTTTCTTACTCTCCCCCAGTGCCTTTTATGAATGCTTTAATAATCATGAGAGAGTGGTACATCATTTCCTCCTGAAGCTAACAGTATTTTAATTTTAATGTTAAATTTGATTTTCTTAGTTTTTTTTTTTTTAAACTAATGTGCAACTCAGGATTTCAGATTTGTCATGAAATTTTTGTCTAGTGACATGTAACTGCTTAAATTTTTATAACACTAGAAATTTGTTTAGTGGATTACTCATATAGAAAAACTTTGTTTCCTACTTTACTATTCTTCTGGGTACCATTTTTTCCCCACACCTCCCAAGAAGAGGGCAGTATTGGTTCAGGGATAGGGGACATCATATGGTACAGGATGGTTTTCATTTTTCTGTGAAATAGGTTACAGAGTCATCAGCAGGCAAGAGGAAAGATTCAGTTCTATATTCTTAAGAAGGAAGACTGAAATGAGGCAGCAAGAAATGTGGACTTTGTAGCTAATGAGAATCTTTGCCTTTTCTATGTGAACAGTGAGATAAATCAGGCTAGCTCTTCCTGTTGCTACCACCCACAAAGCTGTGAAGAAGGCTGTGATAGCAGATGGTATCCATACACAGTTTGATTTGTTTAGAAACCTACATAAAGAGCAGCATGTGTTTTGTTTTGTTTTTCCCCTTAATTACTCAGAGCCAGGGAGACTAGTTTTTAAATAAAATATAGTGATATAGCCAGAAAAAAATTATAAAAAAATACACAACTGTATTTTTAACTGCATCATTTCAACTCTATAATATATTGAGTATCTGCTCAATTTATTGAGTAAGGCTCTGGACTAGGCGTTACTTTGTAGGGGATATAAAGAAGAGTGAGTTTAGTATTACAAAATAAGTTCAGTTTAATTAACATGTGTGTTAGTGTCTTTTATATCCCACTGAAGTGCTGAGTATACAGAAATTAAGACAGTTCTTTTCTTCAAGGAGCTTAAACTATAGTGGGGGAAATAAAGTTAAGGGATAGTTTCAGTACCACGTAGCAGATACGATGATAAATGTGTCTTAAGGTGCTATACAAGCTTTGAAGAGGGCACTTAATATAATCTGGGTGGATAGTGAGGATTAGAAAGGAAATATGTCTTGGGGGAGCTAATGCCCTAGAGTACAAACCTAGCTGAGTCAGTAGGTGCTAGTTACGTGAAAATGAGTGGGCAGAGATCAGGGCAGGAGGAAGAGCACAAGCAAAAGACTGGGGCAGGAAACACCATGGCTGTTTGGGAGAGATCCAATTACTGCTCGTATTACTAAAAGTAACATCTTTGGCAGGAGATGAAGCTGGTTGACAGGGGAAAGATTATGGTGGAGTTCACAGTTTATCCTCTACGTTCGTGTTTCTTCAGGTGTTGGCCTGTTGACTCTCTGCAACAGAATATCCTAGGATGTTTGCAGAAATATAAGACTAAACTCACCCCAGGATGTGGAAAATAATCTATAAGATCTGTTGTTTCTACTCAGAATTGGGATTTTCCTATAGGGCTATACAGAATGTTGTGATGAATATATTCTTAAATGATTTACTTTGTCAGGTATACAGAAAAACAGTGGAGAGTTTCTCTTAACATTGGTCTTTTTGGGAGGTTCCCAGAAGAAGAAATACAGTTATAAAGAGTTGTTTATAAAATAGAGGACAGGTATACTGTGTCTTGAGTCAATAAAGAGAGACAAAATTCCAAACAAAAAGTAATTTGAAAGCCCAGTTCACAAGTACATTTTTTAGGATATATTTCTCTAATACTAATTTGGGGCAAGAATTCCTTGAGACCTCTAACACTTAGTGTTCAGCCTCTAGCCCCGCGTGTGCGTGCATGCATGTGTGTGTGTGTGTGTATAAAGTTTGAGAGAAAGCAAGGCATATGGATATGGAAGATACTGCAAAATGATCAAGGGGGAACCTATGATACATTTATAAATGTTCCATAATCTTTTTTACTATACAGGAATTAGAAAATAAAAGAAGACTGCAAAAACAGGCTGCAAGTAGTCAAAGTGCCACAGAGGTTCGCTTGAATAGAGCTCTAGAAGAAGCAGAAAAGTATAAACTGGAGTTAAGTAAATTAAGGCAAAATAACAAGGTATGGGAAAATTGAAAAGCTTTTGTAGTGATCCCTTTTGGTAACTACTACTTTTATGAACATGTCAAAAATAATACTTAAATTATAATTCTTGATGTCATGCTGAACATTTGTCTTTTCAGAAGAAATATATTCATTAGCAGTATACGCATTTCTGACATATTAGGATGATATGCTTGTCTATCGCCATAATTGGGTGATGGCACAACTCTTTGGAACATTAATTTCTTCAACCAGTTTTATCAGGTGCCTATATTATATGTCAGACACTTTTCTGAGCTCTTAGAAAAAGCTGTTTTAAAAAAGTATCTTTCGTATCTCGTCTTTTATTCTCTGAACCTCGGTTTTCTAATATATAAAGTAAGGCTCTATTTTACAGGGCAGTGGTTCTCAAACTTGAGCATGTATCAGAATCTGTGGGAGGGCTTGTTAAATCAGATTGCTGGGGCCCATCCCCAGAATTTCTGATTTAATAGGTCTGGAGTGAGGCCTGAGAATTCGCAGTTTTAACAAAAATTTACCTGGGAACTTGTAAGGATCACTGTAACTCCAGTGTCTAGCCAATGCTTGGCATAGAATTAGCATGCGGTGCCTTAAGTATCTGTTGAATAAGTGAAAGTTCAAATACCAGTGTTCATGAAAGCCCTTTGTACATTCTATAAATATTGGTTACTTTTTGGTTCTGTATTGACCTAAAAGGGTAATAAGTGATAGTCCATTGGACTCTGCTTAATAATTAGAACAATATTTAATAATTTAACCATGACTTGGATAATGAAATTAGGAACCACTTTCATTATATACACGGATAATACATTTTGGATTAAGTTAGTAACACTTAACAGGAATAGACTGAAAGTGACCTTGATATGTCCTCTAACATGTTTGAGAGGCAAATATGTGGCATAGTGATTACAGAGTTTTAAGATGTCATCTGTGAGGTAGTTTGTTATATGGTCAGGTCATTTTCATATTCAAGGGCCATCAGTGATGGCATAACTGGGATTTATTAATGGAAGTTATTAAATTAACAAGTTAGGAAGTCATCTTCATAGACTTACCAGTAATTAGCCTGTTATTAGAGTGTTATTTCCAATTTGGTGCATTTTAAAGGGATTTTGAAGAAAATAAAAGGAAGAATAACCACCTAGGTATCAGGATTTCCTAATTGTTGTAGATTTGATCTCTATATTGTATTAGTTCACATATTAAGAAAATAGAAGGAAAATGGTTTCATGAAACAGATGACTCTCCATATTCTAGCCAGCCATTTTGTTTTGTTTTAATTTTTTTTAGGTTTGAGGGTACATGTGAAGGTTGCGTAGGTAAACAGGTGTCATGAGGGTTTGTTGACATATATTTAATCACCTAGGTATTAGGCCCAGTACTCAATAGTTATCTCTTCTGCTCCTCTCCCTTTTTCTGCCTTCCCCACTTTAAGTAGACCCCAGTGTCTTTTGTTTCCTTCTTTGTGTTCTGTAAGTTCTTATCATTTAGCTCCCACTTATAAGTGAAAACAAGCAGTATTCGGTTTTGTGTTCCTACATTAGTTTGCTAAAGACAACTGCCTCCAGCTCCATCCATGTTCCCACAAAAGACATGATCTCGTTCTTTTTTATGACTACATAGTATTCCATGGTGTATATGTACCAAATTTTCTTTATCCAATCTGTCATTGATGGGCATTACTTGATTCCATGTCCTTGCTATTGTGACTAGTGCTGCAGTGAACATTTGTGTGCATGTGTCTTCATGGTAGAATGATTTATATTCCTCTGGGTATAATTCCAGTAATGAGATTGCTGGGTCCAATGGTAGTTCTGCTTTTACCTCTTTGAGAATCACCATACTGCTTTGCACAATGGTTGAACTAATTTACACTCCCACCAGCAGTGTGTAAGTGTTCCGTTTTCTCTGCAACTTCACTTTTTGACTTTTTAGTAATAGCCATTCTGACTGGTGTGAGGTGGTATTTAATTGTGGTTTTGATGTGCATTTATCTGTTGATCAGTGATATTGAGCTTTTTTTCATACTTGTTGGCCACATGTATGACTTCTTTTGAGAAGTGTCTGTTCTTGTCCTTTGCCCACCTTTTAATGGGGTTTTCTCTTGTAAATTTGTTTAAGTTCCTTATAGAAGCTGGATATTGACCTTTATCAGATGCATAGTTTGCAAAAATTTTCTCCCATTCTATAGGTTGTCTATTTACTCTGCTAATCATTTATTTTGCTGTGCAGAAGCTCTTTAATTTAAGTAGATCCCACTTGTCAGTTTTTGCTTTTGTTGCAGTTTCTATTTCTCTCTTTGTCATGAAATCTTTGCCCATTCCTATGTCCAAGATGGTATTGCCTAGGTTGTCTTCCAGGGTTTTTATAGTTTTGGGTTTTCCAGTTAAGTCTTTAATTCATCTTGTGTTGGTTTTTGTATAAGGTGGAAGGAAAAGGTCCAGCTTCAATCTTCTGCAAATGGCTAGCCAGTTATCCCAGCACCATTTATTGAAGAGGGAGCCTTTTCCTGTTGCTTTTGTCAGGTTTGTTGAAGATCAGACAGTTGTAGATGTGTGCCTTATTTATGGGCCCTCTATTCTGTTCCATTGGTCTATGTGCCTGTTTCTGTAACAGTACCTGTCTTTGTACCATGCTCTTTTGGTTATTGTAGACTTGTAGTATAGTTTGAAGTCAGGCAGTATGCCTCCAGCTTTGTTCTTTTTGCTTAGTATTGCCTTGGCTATTCAGGCTCTTTTGTGGTTCCATGTGAATTTTTAAATAGTTTTTTCTAATTCTGTGAAGAATGTCATTGGTAGTTTGATAGGAATAGCATTGAATCTGTAAATAGCTTTGGGCAGTATAGGCATTTTAATAAATCTTCCTATCAATGAGCATGGGATGTTTTTTCCCTTTGTGTTTTTTCTGATTTCTTTGAGCAGTGTTTTGTAATTCTCATTGTAGAGATCTTGCATCTCTCTGGTTAGCTGTATTCCTAGGTATTCTTTTTATGGCAAGTGGGAATGGGATTGCTTTTCTGATTTGGCTCTCGGTTTGGCTGTTGTTGGTGTGTAGGAATGCTAGTAATTTTTGTACATTGATATTGTACCCTGCAACTTTGCTGAAGTTGTTTATCTGCCAAAGGAGCTTTTGGGACAAGACTATGGGGTCTTCTAGATACAGAATTATGCCGTCCGCAAACAGAGATAGTTTGACTTACTATTTGGAGGCCCTTTATTTCTTTCTCTTGCCTGATTGCTCTGGCAGGACTTCCAATACTATGTTGAAGAGAAGTGTTGAGAGAGGGCATCCTTGTCATGTGACAGTTTTCAAGGGGAATGCTTCCAGCTTTTGTCCATTTAGTATAATGTTTACTGTGGGTTTGCCATAGATGGCTCTTATTATTTTGAGGTCTGTTCCTCCAATATCTATGTTATTTAGAGTTTTTAACATGAAGGGTGTTGAATTTTACTGAAAGCCTGTTCTGCATCTATTGAAGTAATCATGTGGTTTTTGTCTTTAGTTCTGTTTATGTGATAAATTGCATTTATTGATTTGTGTATGTTGAACCAACCCTGCATCCCAGGAATGAATGCTACTTGATCATGGTAGATACACTTTTTGATGTGCTCCTGGATTTGGTTTGCAAATATTTTGTTGAGGATTTTTGCATCAATGTTCATCAAGGATATTGGCCTGAAGTTTTCTTTTTTGGTTGTCTCTCTGCCAGGTTTTGGTATCAAGATGATGCTGGCTCCATAGAATGAGTGGGGAGGAGTCCCTCCTTAGTTTTTTGTAATAGTTTCTGTAAGAATGGTACCAGCTTTTCTTTGTACATCTGGTAGAATTTGGCTGTGAATCCACTGGGTCCCAGGCTTTTTTTGGTTGGTAGACTTTTTATTACTGATTCAATTTGGGAGCTCATTATTGGTCTGTGTAGGGATTCAGTTTCCTCCTCGTTCAGTCCTGGGAGGGTGTACATGTCCAGGAATTTGTCCATCTCTTCTAGGTTTTCTAGTTTGTGTGCATAGAGGTGTTCATAGTAGTTTCTGATGGTTGTTTTTATATCTGTGGGGTCAGTAGTAACACTCCCTTTGTCATTTCTAATTGTGTTTATTTGGATCTTCACTCTTCTTTACTAGTCTAGTGGTCTATTTTATTAATTTTTTCAAAAAAACAACTCCTGGATTCATTTATCTTTTGACTGGTTTTTCATGTCTTGATTTCCTTCACTTCAGCTCTGATTTTTGTTATTTCTATCTTCTGCTAGCCTTGGGGTTGATACCTTCTTGCTTCTTGAATTCTTTCAGTTCTGAAGTTACATTGTTAATTTGAGATCTTTCTAACTTTTTGATGTGGGCATTTAGTGCTGCTATGAATTTCCCTCTTAACTCTCCCTTAGCCGTGTTCCAGAGATTCTGGTATGTTGTATCTTTGTTGTTATTTTCAACTTTTTGATTTCTGACTTAATTTCATTATTTACCCCAACAGTCATTGAGGAGTGTGCTGTTTAATTTCCATGTAATTGCATGGTTTTGAGCAATTTTCATAGTCTTGACTCCAATTTATTGTGCTGTGGTCCAAGAGTGTGTTTGGTATGATTTTGGTTCTTTTACATTTGTTGAGGATTGTTTTATGTCCAATTATGTGGTCAGTTTTAGAGTATGTGCCATATGGCACTAAGAAGAATGTATATTCTGTTGTTTTTGGGTGGAGAGTTCTGTAAAGGTCTATAATATCCATTTGGTCCAGCATTGAGTTTAGGTTCCAGATATCTTTGTTAATTTTCTGCCTCAATGATCTAATACTATGGAGTGCTGAAATCTCCCACTATTATTGTGTGAGAGTCTATGTCTCTTTGTAGGTTTCTAAGAACTTGCCTTATGAATCTGGGTGCTCCTGTGTTGTGTGCATGTATATTTAGGCTAATTAGGTCTTCTTATTGAGTTCAGTACTTTACCATTATGTAATGCCTTTCTTTGTCTTTTTTGATCTTTGTTGGTTTGATCTTTGTTGGTTTGAATCTTTGTTGGTTTTGATCTTTGTCTTTTTTGATCTTTGTTTTGTCTGAAATTAGAATTGCAACCCCTGCTTTTTTCTGTTTTCTATTTTCCTGGTAGATTTTCCTCTATCTGTTTGAGCCTATGAGAGTCATTAAATGTCAGATGGGTCTCTTGAAGACAGCATACCATTTGGGTCTTGCCTTTTTTTTTTTTTTTGAGATGGAGTCTCGCTCTATCGCCCAGGCTGGAGTGCAGTGGCCAGATCTCAGCTCACTGCAAGCTCTGCCTCCCGGGTTTATGCCATTCTCCTGCCTCAGCCTCCCCAGTAGCTGGGACTACAGGCACCCGCCACCTCACCCAGCTAGTTTTTTTTTTTTTTTGTATTTTTTTTTTTTTAGGTAGAGACGGGGTTTCACCATCGTGGCCAGGATGGTCTTGATCTTGTGACCTCGTGATCTGCCTGTCTCGGCCTCCCAAAGTGCTGGGATTACAGGCTTGAGCCACTGTGCCTGGCCGGGTCTTGCTTTTTTATACAGCTTGTCACTCCATGCCTTTTAAGTGGGGGCATTTAGGCTGTTTATATTCAAGGTTAGTATTGATGTGTGTGGATTTGATCTGCTGTTTTGCTGTTAGCTGGTTATCAGGTTGACTTGTTTGTGTGATTGCTTTACAGTGACATTGGTCTGTGTGGTTAAATGTGTTTTTGTCTTAGCTGGTAGTGGTCTTTGCTTTCTATGTTTAATGCTTCTTTCAAGAGCTCTTGTAAGGCAGATCTGGTGGTAACAAGTTCCCTCAACATTTGCTTATCTGAAGAGGATCTTATTTCTCCTTCACTTAGGTAGCTTAGTTTGGCTTAATATGAAATTCTTGAGGACTTTTTTTTTAAAGAATATTGAATATAGGTCCTAAATCTCTTCTGGCTTTTTGGGTTTCCACTGAGAGGTCTGCTGTTAGCCTTATGGGATTCCCTTTGTAGGAGGACCTGCCCTTTCTCTCTAGCTGTTTTTAACATTCTTTCATTTCAACTTTGGAAAATCTGACAATTATGTGTCTTGGGGATGATCTTCTTGTGTAGAATCTTGCAGGAATTCTCTGTATTTGACTGTTGGCCTCTCCAGCAAAGTAGGGTAAGTTTTCATGGACAATATCCTGAAATACATTTTCCAAGTTGTTTGTTTTCTCCCCTCCCTTTCAGTGATGCTAATGATTCATAGATTTGGCCTCTTTATATAATCTCATACTTCTTGGAGGTTTTGTTCATTCCTTTTTATTTTTTTTTTCTTTTTGTTTGAGTTCAGAGAACCAATCTTCAAGTTCTGAGATTCTTTCCTCAGCTTGGTTTTTCTGCTGTTAATACTTGTGATTGCATTGGGAAATTCTTTAATTGTGTTATTCAGCTCTGCTCTGTCAGACCCATTCGGTTCATTTTTATACTGGCTCTTTCATCCTTCAGCTCTTGTACCACTTTATTGTGATTCTTATTTTCCTTGGATTGGGTTTTGCATCCTCCTGAATCTCGATGATCTTTGTTCCCATCCGTATTCTGAATTCTATTTCTGTCATTCCAGCCAGTTCAGCCTGGTTAAGAACTCTTGTTGAAGAACTGGTATGGTTGTTTGGAAGGCATATGACACTCTGGCCATTTGAGTTACTGGAGTTTCTGCATTAGTTCTTTGTCATCTGTGTGTGTGGGTGTTCTAAACTTTAACTGCAGTGTAGATTGAATATAGTCAGTACATTTCTTTTCTGGATGCTTTCACTGGGCTGACGCTTTGTTCAGGGTCTTTATTTGAAGCTGACCTCTTGTACCTGGTTTCACAGAAGGGTATGTTTCAGGTATTTTTGGTGTTAAAGCTTTGAGGAATGTGATCCTGTAGTTGGCACTTAGGCTTATTGGTCAGTTGGTAGACTCTTGCTTGGTTGTGTGGCTCCCCTATGTTTCCTCACAGTTGTAGCCATGTTTCTTCTTAATGCTGTGAAAGTGTGGGTTCCTCTTTGCTTGAGTGCTGGCTGTAGATCACAACTTGGCACTCCTGGGGTGCCCACTGCAGTTCTGGGGCTATCTCAGTGTTTATGTTCCTTCCCCAACTTGGAGGAAGCAGAGGAAGGGATCTTAGTAGTGGTTGTGACCAGAGGTTGTTTGCTTGACTACTGGGAGCTCCACCCCAGAGAGATGCGGGTCAGCAATTGCTTAGTACAATCAGCCCAGGATGGTGGGTCTGTGCGGTAGGCCCAAGCCAGGGGTTCCCTGTCTGGTGATGAGCAGTGGGGGTTGGGGTGTTGTCAGACCCATGGGAGAGGGACTGGCCTCCTCTCCTTGGGTTGACTGCAGCTTGTTGGAGGTATGGATAAAGGACTTAGGGTCTTTGCTTCTTCATTAGTTTGAGGGTGGCAAGGGCAGCTGCAGAGGCAGTGGCAGAGAGGCTTTCAGTTGCCCTTGGAGGCTCTGTCCAGGGAGTTGCCAAGTTGCCACTGGCTTGATAGCTCTGGTAGGGGGTGGCTAGAGGCTCAGGCCTAGAGTACCCTCCTGGTGAGGCGATATGGGAATGGGCACCCACATAACAGTCTGACCACTTTTCTATAGGGCTCCTATGGTATGCTGGGAGCCTGCTCCAGTCCCTAGTGACCTCGGATTTTCCAGAACCTGGAGGTATCACCAGTGAAGGCTGTGAAGCAGCAGATTACAGCCTGTCCCTCCTTCTGGGAGCTTCATCCCAGGGAGGTATGGGCTTGTTGCCAGACCTGTAGGAGGTCGCTGGAGACCCCAGTTGGGAGGTCCCACCCAGTGAGGAGGAAGGGGATTTGGGAACCTGTTGAAAAAAGCAGCCTGGCCATATGTTGGTAGAGTAGCTATGCTGTGTTCCACTTCAGTACCTGGTCACCTCAGACACTCTGAGGCCCAAAGGTTGGATCAGCTAAGTCGCCCAAATAGCAAAGATGGTGTCCTGCCCCTCTGCCTCTGAGAGTGCCGTCCCAGGGGGAATTCGCCTGGTGAGGAGGAGTGGGATCAGGGACCTGCTTAAAGAAGCAGTCTGGCCACATTTTGGGAGAGGGGCTGTGCTGTACTGGGGGAGCCCTTCTGCCCCTGGTTGGCTCGGACTCTGCAAAGCCGGAGGGCTGGAATGGCTAAGTTGCCCAAACAGCAAAGATGGCAGCCCACCCCATGCCTCCTTTAAAAAAGAGCTCCCTCTCCACCCCTGGAGCTCCTTCTTAGGGAGGTGCAATGCCGCTAACCAGTGGCTGGCTGGCGTTCCAAACCAGTGGGTCTTATCTTGTGAGGTGTCGTGGAAGTGGGGCCTGCAGGCTATCGCTCAGCCCTGTAGATTGAGCCTCTCTTTCTTAAGGGTATATATGTGGGTCTAACCTCCTACTTTGCAGGAGCTGCAGCTACTTTTGCCAGAAAGCCCCAGTATCTAAGCTCCAGGGTCTCCACGCATACCTGAGTGGCTGCTCTGCCAAGACTCCAAGTAGCTCTGTCAGTCAGACTGAAGGCCCTGGTGGAGTGAGTTCACAAAGAGATCTCCTGACCCGCGGTTACAAACAGCCCTGGGAGAAGTGTGGTTTCCCGGCATCACACATTCACTCACTGCTTCCCTGGGCGGGGGAGCATCCTCTGGCTCTGTGTTACTCCTGGGTGGACTGTTGTACTGTCTTTTCTTCATTCTCCATGGATCAAGCTGTTTCCCTGGTTAGTCCCCCATTTTGAAAATTCAAGTAATGAGGACTTGATATGTGAACAACTCGGAATAGAACCATCAGTACTAAAAATAATCTAGAGGTGTTCAAGATACAAACTTCTGACCTCAGCTCTGCACTATGGGTAATTGATTTAAACACAGTGGGATAACATTTTGTGTATATATTGCATTACTATTTATCATATTTTAAATATTTTTTTAAAATTTATTTTATTTTTTGTAGAGACGGGGGTCTCACTTTGTTGCTCAGGCTGGTTTTGAACTCCTGAGCTCAAGTAAGCTTCCCACCTTGGCCTCAGAAAGTGCTGGGATTACAGGTGTGAGCGACTGTGCCCAGCCCACTATTTACTAGAAAGTAGACTTTTGATGTCAGAATTCTTTGTGTGTGTCAGAGTCTTGCTCTTTCGCCCAGGCTGGAGTACAGTGGCGTGATCTCTGCTCACTGCAACCTCCATCTCCCAGGTTGAAGCGATTCTCCTGCCTCAGCCTCCCAAGTACTAGGGACTACAGGCACCCGCCACCAAGCCCAGCTAATTTTTACATTTTTGGAAGAGGTGGGGTTTCACCATGTTGGCCAGGCTGGTCTTGAACTCCTGACCTCAAATGATCTACCCGCCTCGGCCTCCCAAAGTGCTAGGATTACAAGCATGAGCCATTTGCCCAGTCTGATGTCAGAATTCTTAAATGTAACTTATTTTACGTTTCTGAAAAACTATGTATCTCAAACTTTTGATTTTCAATTATTTTGCCTATTTCTAGGCTTTATCTTTGAGGGAGATTTTTGGGATATGCAATAACTTTTTCCGGAGAGTCTCATCTGTATATAAATTTTCTTTTGTGAGCAGGTGTATTTTTTCCATTTTAATTATTTGTACTTTGCTTCCCATTCTGAATAGACATATAATAGTTAACAGGCAATTAAAACTATTCAAGTCTATAAATTTAAGAAAATATGACAGGGAAATAGTAAGGTTTCCAAAAAATAGAACAAGATTACCTCATAATCATCAGAAAGTTAAAGATCTACTTTAAAAAAATGATAAACTTTTTCTCCACAGAGGTTAGGAAATAAGTAATTATGCTTTAAAGTAACAGTAGCTTTTGAAATTAAAAGTCAGTAAACTTAAACCAGATGCTGTAGGAGTGCTCTGAAACACACTGAAGGAAGGAATGATGGAAGTATAGTTTAACTGGAATTCTACCTAAAAACAGGGCATTGGGTTAGATGGTGTCTTGAAATCCATTTAAAATATGACACCAGAGTTCATGTTACTTCATTTAGGAATAGGTAATTTCTAATTCTTTATTAATTCATTTAGAAATATTTATGAGGGCCTGCTAGGTATCTGCCAGACCTTTAGTGGAGGGTAAAGATATAAAAATTAAAAAAAAAAAAAAAAAAAAGATGTAATCCTTGTAGCTGTGCACCTATCTTATAATGAAATTGAATGTTTAGATAATCCATGAAGCAAAACCTAGATAATTATTGAATTTATATAATCTATCAAAGCTAAGATTGCAACTGTAATAAATGCTGTGGAAAGTATATGGTGCTTTGAGCAAGTAACCAAGCCAATAAATGGCCAATAAATGCCTTTTGTTTTTTTAAAGATCCAATGAGCATTTATTACAACTGGCTATTCTAGTTCTTTTGCATTTCCATGTAAGTTTTAGAATCACATGTTGGAGTTTTGATTGGCATTGCATTGAATCTATAGATCAATTTTGGGAAAATTGACATCTTAATAGTGTCTTTAAAATTATGAATAGAGAATATCTGTTTATTTAAGCCTTCTTCAATTTCTTCAAACTATATATATATATGGTTTCCAGAATACAGGTTTTACACATTTTTTTCAAACTTACCTCTTGGTATTTCCTATTTTTGATATTATAAATGTTCTTTAAATTCCAGTTTCCCATTGTTTGTTGCTATAATGGAGAAATACAATTTATGTTTGCAGATTGAGTCTATATCTTCAACTTTGCTGAACTCACTTACTCTAGAAGCCTTAGGATTTTCTACAGACTTTTTCTGTAAAAGACCAACTAGTAAATGCTTTGGCTTTGTGGGCTACATATGGTCCCTTGTGTATTCTTCACTGGTTTTCTTTTTTAAAATTTATTTAACACCTTCAAAATAAATCATTTTTAGTTCACAAGTTTTAGAAAAACTGACTGCAATTTCCTGAGAGATCTTACCAGGAATGAATGTTGAATTTTGTCAAATGCTTTTTTCTGGATGTATTGAAATTATATTTTTCTTTTTTAGTCTTTCAAATGTAAAAACAACCTTGTATTCCTGGGATATACTCCACTTGGTGATGGTGTATCATTATCTCTTTTATATATTATTGGTTACATTTTTGTGAATGTCTGTATACATGGGAACATAGTTCTAGTCTGTTTAGTCTGTAGTCTTGTTTTAGTTTTCTTACACATTGTTTTCATCTTTAGGTTTTTGCTTTGCGTTTGTTTTGGTTTTGGTTTCAGGTTAATGCTGCCTTTATTAAATGAACTTCCAAATCATTCTTCTGGAGAAGCTCAACTTTCAGAGAAGTTTTTGTAGGGTTGGTATTATTTTCTCTTTGAATGTCTGGTAGAGTTCACAGGTGAAGCCGTCTGGGCTTGAGGTTTTCTTGTGGAAAGATTTTATACTTCAAATTCTATTTCTTTAATAGATACAGAAGTATTCTTTATAGAGGCTATATTTTATTGTGTTTTGGGTGTTTGTATCTGGTCAAGGAATCTGTCCATTTCATTTATGTTGTCAAATTTACTGGCATACGGTTTTTTACACTAGTTCCTTATTTTCCTTTGAATAGTCCTCCTACATTCCTGTGGGTCATTCCCCCCTCACATTCTTGTATTGATAATTTGTGTCTTTTTTACTTTTTCTGATCAGTCTCACTAGAGGTTTACTAATTCTGGTTTTATTGATTTTCCTCTACTGGTTTTTTTTTTTTTTATTGATTTCTGCTCTTCTTTCCCTCTCCTTACTTTTGGGTTCAATTTGTTCTTTTTCTAATTTCTCCTTTTTTTCCCCTCTAGACAGAGTCTTGCTGTGTCGCCCAGGGTGGAGTGCAGTGGCGCAAACTTGGCTCACTGCAACCTCCGCCTCCCGGGTTCAGGCAGTTCTGCCTCAGCCTCCTGAGTAGCTGGGATTACAGGCCCCCGCCACCATGCCTGGCTAGTTTTTTATTTTTAGTAGAGAGGGGGTTTCACCATGTTGGCCAGGCTGGTCTCAAACTCCTGACCTCGTGATCTGCCTGCCTCGACCTCCCAAAGTGCTGGGATTAAACAGATGTGAGCCACTGCGCCTAGCCTCTTTTTCTAATTTTTTAAAATGGAAGTGGAGACTATTGATTTGTATCCTTTCATCTTTTCTAATATAAGCATTTTAAATACTGTAAATGTTTCTCTATGAATTTCCTTAGCTACTTCCCACCAATTTTGATTTTTTGTATTTTCATTTTTATTCTATTCAGAATACTTTCTAATTTTCTTTTTTATTTCCTCTGAGCCATGACAAACTTTAAAAGTTTGTCATTTCATTTTTCAAATATTTGGGGATTTTCCCCAAATAGCATTCTTACTGATTTTTAATTCCATTGTGGACAGAGAATGCATTTGGTTTTACTTGAATCATTCTAAATGCATGGATACTTTTTTTGGCCCAGAATATGGTTTAAATTGGTAAATATTTCATGTGCCCTTGATAGGAATGTGCATTCTGTATTTGTTAGGTGGAGTATTCTATAAATGTCAATTATGTCAAATTGCTTGATAGTGTTGTTCAACACTTCTGTATCTTATGTATTCTATGTGTCCTTGTTCTATCAGTGATAAAGAGAGGGGTACTAAACTCTGAATAGAACTGTGAGTTTGTCTATTTTCCCTTTCAGTCTCATCAATTTTTGCATCATGTATTTTGAGACTTGGTTATTAGGTGTATTAATACCCAATATTTAAGAAGATTGTTAAATCCTCTTGAATGAATTGACCTCTTATTATTTATTTTTATTTATTTTTGTTCCTGCATTCTGATACAGGTTGAGTATCCCTTATCTGAAATGCTTGGTACCAGAAGTGTTTTAGAAATGCTACAGTGGACATTTCATCTTTGAGCATCATGTCAGCACTCAAAAAGTTTTAGATTTTAGAGCATTTTGGATTTCAGACTTCAACCTGTATTAACTTTATTTGATATTCATGCAACTGAAGCTTTATTTTAGCTCATGTTAGCATTGTCTTATCTTTTTCCGTTCTTTTACTTGTAACTCCTTTGTGTCTTCCCGTTAGCAGCATCTAGTTGACTTTGCTTCAATATCTGTCAAAATCCTGTCAAAACAAAAGACTGTCAAAATCCAATCTGACAGTCTCTTAACTTTTTAACTGAGGTGCTTACACCATTACATTTAAAATGATTAATAATATGGTTGGGATTAAGTCTGTTAGCTAGCTATTGTTTTTATTTGGCCCATATGTTTTCTTTCCTTTCTTTGTGAATTGCTTTTTTAAAGATTCCATTTTATCGCCTTTATTAGCTCATTATCTGTACCTGTTTGTATGCATTTCAGCATTTGTTATATATATATATGTTTATCACTGTCTACTTCAAGTAATATAGCATTTTAGAATAATTTAAGAGCCTTTTAGCAGTATACTTCCATTACCCCCCACCCACCTTTCTGCTATTGTCTTATGTTTTATCTATAAACTACATTGTTAATTTTAAAAAGTTTTTTATTATTATACTTTAAGTTCTAGGGTACATGTGCACAATGTGCAGGTTTGTTACATATGTATACATTTGCCATGTTGGTGTGCTGCACCCATTAACTCGTCATTTACATTAGGTGTATATCCTAATGCTATCCCTCCTCCCCCCTCCCCACAGTAGGCCCCATTGTGTGATGTTCCCCTTCCTGTGTCCAAGTGATCTCATTGTTCAATTCTCACCTATGAGTGAGAACATGTGGTGTTTGGTGTTCTGTTCTTGCGATAGTTTGCTGAGAATGATGGTTTCCAGCTGCATCCATGTCCCTACAAAGGACACGAACTCATCCTTTTTTATGGCTGCATAGTATTCCATGGTGTATATGTGCCACATTTTCTTAATCCAGTCTGTCACTGATGGACATTTGGGTTGATTCCAAGTCTTTGCTATTGTGAATAGTGCCACAATAAACATACGTGTGCATGTGTCTTTATAGCTATGATTTATAATCCTTTGGGTATATACCCTGTAATGGGATGGCTGGGTCAAATGGTATTTCTAGTTCTAGATCCTCGAGGAATTGTCACAAGGTTTTCTACAATGGTTGAACTAGTTTACGGTCCCACCAACAGTGTAAAAGCGTTCCTGTTTCTCCACATCTTCTCCAGCACCTGTTGTTTCCTGACTTTTTAATGATTGCCATTCTAACTGGTGTGAGATGGTATCTCATTGTGGTTTTGATTTGCATTTCTCTGATGGCGAGTGATGATGAGCATTTTTTCATGTGTCTGTTGGCTGTATGAATATCTTCTTTTGAGAAGTGTCTGTTCATATCCTTTGCCCACTTTTTGATGGGGTTGTTTTTTTCTTGTAAATTTGTTTGAGTTCTTTGTAGGTTCTGGATATTAGCCCTTTGGCAGATGAGTAGATTGCAAAAATGTTCTCCCATTCTGTAGGTTGCCTGTTCACTCTGATGGTAGTTTCTTTTGCTGTGCAGAAGCTCTTTAGTTTAATTGGATACCATTTGTCAATTTTGGCTTTTGTTACCGTTGCTTTTGGTGTTTTAGCCATGAAGTCCTTGCCCATGCCTAAGTCCTGAATAGTATTACCTAGGTTTTCTTCTAGGTTTTTATGGTATTAGGTCTAACATTTAAGTCTCTAATCCATCTTGAATTAATTTTCGTATAAGGAGTAAGGAAAGGATCCAGTTTCAGCTTTCTACTTATGGCTAGCCAATTTTCCCAGCACCATTTATTAAATAGGGAATCCTTTCTCCATTTCTTGTTTTCGTCAGGTTTGTCAAAGATCAGATGGCTGTAGATGTGTGGTGTTATTTCTGAGGGCTCTGTTCTGTTCCATTTCCTAATGTAAACATTTACAACTACAGGTTTCCCTCTTAGCAGTGTTTATACTCTGTCCTATAGTTTTGGCATATTGTAGCTTTGTTTTAATTTGTCTCATGATTATTTTCCAATTTCCATTGTGATTTCTTATTTGAGCCCTTGGTAGTTTGAGTATTTTGTTCAATCCCCGCATATTTATGGATTTTCCAGTTTTCCATCTGCTATTGATTTCTAGTTTGAATCAACTGTGATTGGAAAATATAGTTTGTATGATTTCAGTCTTATAAAATGTGGGGAATGTTCCATGTGCACTTGAGAAAACTGTATTCTCCTCATTTATTTTCATTAACATCTTTGTTGAGATATAATTCATATACCATACAGCCCACTTAAAATATATAAATAAGTTGTTTTTTGCAGTCACAAAGTTGTGCAACCATCACCACAATCAATTTTGCAATTTTATCACCCCAAAAAGAACCTCTGTACCCATTCACAGCCATTCTATATTCCCCCAACACCCTGCACCACATGCTAGCCCTAGGCAACCACTAATCTACTTCCTGTCTCTCCATATTTGTCTGTTGTGGCATATGATTCTATTTTTTCTTTATTATTTCAGTCTTTTTGGGGGAACAGGTGGTGTTGCTTACACAGATAAATTCTTTAGCGGTGATTTCTGAGATTTTGGTACACCCATCACCCGAGCAGTGTATACTGAACCCAATTAATCTTTTATCCCTCTCACCCTTCACCCATAAGTCCCTAGAGTCCATTATATCCTTCTTATGCCTTTGTGTTAGAGAATTGTTTTTTATGTCTCTTAAATCTAATTGGTCTGTAATGTTGTTCAAGTCCCTTATTTCTTTATTGGTCTTCTATCCAGTGGTTCTATCGATTATGGGAAATGGGGTATTGAAGTCTACTTTTATTGTAGAGTGGTCTTTTCTCCAAGTCTGTCAATGCTTCATATATTTGGGCACTTTAATGTTTGGTACATATATAATTGTATCTATCTTCTTGCTGAACTGGCCCTTTTGTTTGGCTCATATGTTCTTATATAATGTCCTTCTTGGTATGTTTTAACAGTTTTGACTTAAAGTCTATTTTGTCAGATATTACTGTAGTCACTCCTGTTTTCTTTTGGTTACAAAATTTCAGATTATCTTTTTCCATCCTTTTACCTTCAATCTATGCATATCTCTGGATATAAAGTTAGTTGCATGTAGACAGCATAAAGTTGGAATTTAGTTTTTAAAAATCCATTCTTCTATTCAATTTATTTTGGTTAGGGAGTTTTGTCCATTTACATTTAAAGTTATTGGGAGGCCTGTTGCTATTTGTTCACAGTTTTCTGTATGTCTTGAGGACTTTTAGCCTCTCATTTCCTCCCTTATTGCCTTCCTTAGTGTTTAGTTCATTTTGTGTAATGATGCAACTTCAATCGTATATAAAGACTCTACTGCTTTTCAGCCCCTGTCCTACCTTGTTTTACTGGTGTCACCAATTAGATCTTTAGGTTATGTACCCGTTAACAAAGACTTATAGTATGTTTTATGCTTTTGTCTTTTAAATTCTATGAAAGAATGAAAAGTGAGTTGTCAACCAAAATTAAAATAATACAGGCCTTTATATTTGTCCAAATATTTACATTTACTGGAGAATTTCATATTTGCATATAGCTTTGCATTATTGTCTAGTATCCTTCTGTTTCAACTTGAAGGATTTTCTTTAGGATTTTGTAGGGAAGATATAGTGGTAATGAATTTCCTCAGCTTTTATCTAGGAATGTCTTTATTTCTTTTTCATTTTTGAAGGATACTTTGCTGGATATAGTATTCTTCTAGGTGTTTTTTCTTTCAGCACTTTAAGTATATCATCCTACTGACTTCTGGCCTGCAAAGTTTCTGCTGAAAAATCTGTTGATAATCTTACAGATGCTCCCTTGCATGTGATGAGCCATTTTGTCTTGCTGCTATCAAGATTTTCTCTTTGACATTCGACTGATTAAAATGTGTCTTGCTGTGGAGTCTCTTTGGGTTTATCCTACTTGGAGTTCATGGAGCTTTTTGTATTTGTATATCCATTTTTCCTTAAATTTGGCAATTTTTCAGCTATTAATTCTTAAAATAAGTTATTTGTCTCCTTTTCTCTCTCTCCTAAGATTACACTAATATACATATTGGCCCACTCGATGGTGTCCCTTAGCTGCTGTTCACTTTTCTTCTTCATTCTTTTACTTTTGGCTTCTCTGACCTGCTCATTTCAAATGACCTGTCTGAAAGCTCGCTCATTCTTTCTTATACCTATTCAGCAGGTATAAGACCTGTTCTGCTGGAACCCTTCAAGTGAATTTTTCAATTCAGTTACTGTATTTTGCAGCTTTAGAATTTGTTTTGTTCTTTTTTGTAATTTTTGTTGATAGTCTCATTTTATTAATATATAGGTATCCTGATTTCATTTAGTTGTCAATATTCTCCTTCAGCTCATGGAGCATATTTATGGCAGTTATTTTAAAGTCCTTGTCTAATAAGTGAGAAGCCTTTGTTTCTTTAGGATAAATTTCTGGATATTAATTTTGTTCCTTTAATATGGTCCATGTTTTCCTGTTTCTTTGGATGTCTTGTGATCTTAACGTTGAAAAATGGGTGTTTGAAAAACCAGTCAGTTCTCTCAGTCTTGCAGACTGGCTGCATGCAAGCAAAGACCTTCACTAATCAGCGTGGTGTAAAGTCTTGAGGTTCTCTCAAACCTTTTCTGGGGATGTGTCTTTCCTGGGCCTGTGTGTTTTTATTCCAGTTTTCCATACACATGGCTTCTTTTAAATGTCCTAATTACCTAAAAGTCTCACCTACTTCTCACAGATTTAGATGCTGTATTGTATTCCTCTGCCCATAATTTTTTGCCACCAGGTTCCTGCAGTTCTGTGGACTCACTGCACCTCTCACATTCAGTGGTACCAACCACCTGTTTCTGCAGCTTCCAACCTGATATCCAAATGACGCAGCTGTTCCCATCAGTACTGAGTCAGGCAAGACAGATACCAGTCCCTCAGGCAGGCCCCAGAAAAACCAGAATGTTGCAAGCAAGTCTACTCTTTTCCTTCCATTCCAAGGGAGGGAACTGGGAATTGGGTGGCTTCTTCCTGACTGTGCTGTGCGAGGGAGTATGTGGGGAAAGGGTAAGAAAAACACCATGACATTTCCTACTATTTTGAGTATGGCCTTTTCTTAGTTAGGCATTCTTTTGGTTGCTTCTGCTGACTGACTGGTTTCTAGAGCTCTCCCAAAGCTACTTTGGTCTGGGTATCATATATTCAGTCTTTGAATGGGGTGAGCAAAGGCCTGGAGCTTCCTAATCCACCATTTTGCTAATGCTGTATCTTTTAAAGAGGTGGGTTTTTTTTGTTTTTTTTTTGAAAAGAAAAATTCTATACACACACACACATATATCTATAGATAGATTCCACATTACTATTTCTATTTTTTTCTCCATCTTTTTTATGTGTGTGTACAGAGATTCAGATTTCCTTCTGGTATCATTTTCCTTTTGTATGAATTACTTCCTTTAACATTTCAAGTATAGATCTTCCTATACTTAATGATTTCTACTGACCCTTTTTCTGCTTTGCTCAAATTGCTAAAGACCTTATCCAGTCCATTTTTACCAAGATTACAAACTTGGTCTCCCCCTTGTCATGGGAAGTGGGTAAATTCTCTGCTTAGCTAAAGACTACAGCCATTTCCTTTCACAGGTACCTAGGTGTCTTACCCTGTAAATGGTATTTAGATGTCTGCCAAGCATTTGAGGGAAATACGTATGCATGTTTTGAGGGGTCTCTTTTTTCTAGAATTTCCTACTTAAAAATTTGTACCACCTTGGCAGCCCTGCTCTCTGACTCCTCAGTCCAAAAAGACTACTACTTTTTGCTTGAGTTCTTATCTCTGTGAACCCACGAACTGGAAAGCGCTTTCAGGAGAAGCTAGTTGAATGTGGATCTAAACCAGTATTTCTGCTCTTTCAAAGATCATACCACTTCCAGTTTCTACTTATTATTGATTATTCATCTGTGCCTTCAAATATATTTTTTAAAATTCACAAATCCAGAGTTTATGTTGGTTCAATACAAGCTACTTTGCTGTTACTAGAATTAGAACTGAGTTATTTTTAAAACTTTTTTAAAAATGGGAAGTACCTGAGCATGACTAAAAGCTATCAAATTCCAGTAATTCGATAATGGAAAGCAATTTTTATCTACAAAAAAATTTATATTTCAGTTTTAAAAAGTACTTTTTATTACTGTTGTGATGGTAGTCTATAATTCTGTCCATTGAAAGGCTGTATATTAAAAAAGAATATATGGCACTTTTTTTTTCCTTTTGTAGGACATAGCAAATGAAGAACATAAAAAAATTGAAGTGTTAAAATCAGAAAACAAGAAGCTAGAAAAACAAAAAGGAGAATTAATGATAGGGTTCAAGAAACAGTTAAAATTAATTGATGTTTTAAAAAGGCAAAAGGTGAGTCTGTCGTTAAAGTTAAATCATCATATTATCTGTACCTTTCTTACTAAACAATTCAGCATTTTTCACTTTAGGTATGTTTAATTTTTGACATCTTTAGGCACTGAATTTCATATAAAATGCATTATTCATATGAAATCTAACATGTATAGTGAGATGTATGTATGTGTCATCTAAGCAAGTGGATATTTTCACATAAGTAAATTAGTGTAGAAAATGGGACTG
Source organism: Papio anubis (assembly GCF_008728515.1). Taxonomy (NCBI): domain Eukaryota; kingdom Metazoa; phylum Chordata; class Mammalia; order Primates; family Cercopithecidae; genus Papio; species Papio anubis. The sequence continues at coordinate 132,099,403 of NC_044982.1, forward strand.
GAAAATACAGTACAGGTATGTCTCAACTACAGAAAGTACCACATTAAAGAATGACTGTTATCTTAGGGGACTGTTTGCCTCTTCAAACCTTAGAGTGAACATTGCTTCCAAACCACTGTTGCTGCTTTATCTAAAAATTCATAGTTCTGACACTTTCCTTCTTTGCAAAGGTCAGGTATTACAATATTATAGAATTATTATCTTAAAAATAAGTTGGTTCAATACTACTGTTAGACAAAAAGTATTCTATAGGTTGGTCCTTGAATGTAATTACTACCATTTCAAATATCATGCTTATTGGAATTAACAGTATACATTCCTACAACAGAACTTACATTCTGACAATATATTATCCACACATTTTTACAAACTTCCTGTTGTTTGGTGGCCTACTCTTAATACTAAATCAGACAATACTGATTTTTTTTTTTTTAACAGATGCATATTGAAGCTGCCAAGATGCTGTCTTTCACTGAGGAGGAATTTATGAAAGCACTTGAATGGGGAAATTCATAAGTGATCCCTACTTCAGTTAGTCTCTATGACAGTATGTGGTGGATACCCATTTTACTTATTGTAATGGTTTGAATTATTTTTACTCTTCATAAGTAATATAGTTGATTATGAAATCAAAATAATTTCAAAGAATTCCCTTTTTAGATTTGGGAGATATAAAACTGATGCATTATTCTAATATGTAGTAACTATTAGAAAAAATTTTGTAAAATAAAGCAACAATTTAACTTTTGATTCTGCTATCTTATGACTTATTAGCTATTTTTGAGTTTGTTAGGTTCTTACTGAACGTGACAATTAAGCACATTAGATAATAAAATTCTTGACTCTTTTCATTTACAGTTCTCCTCCCTTCAAGTAGACCGAAAAAGATGCTTTAAAAGAAAATTCCAAATATTTATTTCCCTGGCTAAATCGAGTAAGGAAAGTTCCTAAATACAGAGAGAAGGCAGTTAGTTCACTTTGGGGTAGAGGTCTGTATTAGTCAAGGTACATATACTGTCTTGAGGATGGGGATGCAAACAATGCTCTGTAGTGTGGTAGAAATCGGATTTTCAAATTATCAGTACAAAAAATAACAGTTTGATTAAAATTAATTTTTATCTGATAATTGTTTACAAGTTATAAATTCAGTGATGACTTACAAAATCCAAATAGACAATGGATTCCTACTGCCACTGAACTGTAAAACAAAAGTTATGCTGACATCTAGTGGTAACATACGAAAAATCTAGGGTTTACCCAATTTTGATGTTATCATTTGTCTTCACAAATTTCACTCCTTTGCTGATACACTTTCCTAAACTCTTCACCAAGCAGATCAATATCATCCTCTTTTTTAAATACTCCCTACAAGAAAAATATTTTGTGGGTTACTTTTGAATATCAGAATATTTCACTAAATGCTTTTAAGACTGACAAAGACATGAGGTTAGTAAAGTTATCGCCAAGGTAATGAAATCTGTTCAATAGATTAATGAAACTTTAAAAAAAAATCAACACTTTTCAAAAAAATAAGACTTTACATATATATTGAATATTCATAGACTGACCCAATTTTCTGATTTATCAGCTCTAGTGTAGGAGCTTGTCATATGAATCTGAGCTCTTCTACAAGTTCTACTGCTTGGATTACCTAGATAGGAAGGCACTTCATCTATAGTGTACCCTACCCTTTTCTTTAAATAGCTCTATAATATGATATAAGGGTGAGCTTCGATAGATTCATGCATGGGATTAGTTCTTCATGTGTCAGTTCTATGGCTAATCAGCAATCAATCAGTCTTGCAGAAAAGAATTCAGGTTTGGAGCTAAGCCATTTAAGCAAACCCTCTGGAATTCTTCACTGTTCTATTTTTCTTTTCCCCTATAGTATACTGCAAAGGGCTCTTTAAAACAAAATTAAATATTTACTTATCTTGCAATCTAAAGAATTTTAAGGATAACTGAGGTCATTTGGCGCCATTAGGATCTAAAGGATAAAGATCATTTTTGGATATCAAGTTTTTTTTTTTTTTTTTTTTTTTTTTTTTGAGACGGAGTCTCGCTCTGTCACCCAGGCTGGAGTGCAGTGGCCGGATCTCTGCTCACTGCAAGCTCCGCCTCCCGGGTTTACGCCATTCTCCTGGCTCAGCCTCCCGAGTAGCTGGGACTACAGGCGCTCGCCACCTCGCCCGGCTAGTTTTTTGTACTTTTTAGTAGAGACGGGGTTTCACCGTGTTAGCCAGGATGGTCTCGATCTCCTGACCTTGTGATCCGCCCGTCTCGGCCTCCCAAAGTGCTAGGATTACAGGCTTGAGCCACCGCGCCCGGCGGATATCAAGTTTATTAATCACTCCTGCTGCCTCCACAATTATTTCCTCTACAAAAATATCACATCCCAAAGACATTCCTATAGTTTATATTTTATGAAATTTATTAATTACATGTGGATTTTATCATTAATACATCATTTTGCATTCCTTAATCCTATGTAACCAATTAGACTATCAAAAGTCCTGTGGCCAGGCAATAATTACCTATATATTTTATATATTTTTCCTTCCTTAGCACCAGATTGAATGTAAAATATGCACTTGATTCTACTGAATAAAATATGAAACGGCATTTCTATAGCTGAAAGATGGTGATCTTATTTATATGAGTCTAGATGTTTATGTGTCCTATGAAACTGTTACTACTTTTTTAAGACAGGGTCTCACTCTGTTGCCCAGGCTGGAGTGCAGTGGCAAGATCAAGGGTCACTGCAGCTTCAACTTTCCAGGCTCAAGCAATCCTCCAACCTCAGCCTCCAGAGTAGCTAGGACTACAGGCGTGCATCACCACATCCAGTTAACTTTTTATTTTGTGTAGTAATGGGATCTCCCTATGTTGCCCAGACTGGTCTTGAACTCCTGGGCTCAAGTGATCCTCCTGCCTCAGCCTCCCAAAGTGCTGGGATTATAGGCATGCATCACCATGCCCAGCCAGTTACTATTTTATTTGAAGTCACAGTGTGTCTCAGGTATACATTAAAATTCACTATCTTCTGGAATTTTAAAAATCAAGTTTAACTAGTTACAACTTCCTACTATAGAGCAGATCTGTCTCAGACTCGGTTCAAGCATGTTCCTATTACTGGTGTTACCAATGACAATGTTTTCATACACATTCTCAGCTTTGGCGTATAAGTACCACAGTTGTTGTAGGGTAGCTTTAGATTTCATATACTAAAAGGGGAGAAAAGAACCTCTAAAATACAAACTCATGCCATGTGTGGTGGCTCATGCCATGTGTGGTGGCCCACACCTGTAATCCCAGCACTTTGGGAGGCCGAGGCGGATGGATCACCTGAGGCCAACAGTTTAAGACCAGCCTGGCCAACATGGCGAAACCCTGTCTTTACTAAAAATACAAAAATTAGCTGGGTGTGGTGGCAAACGCCTGTAATCCCAGCTACTCAGGAGGCTGAAGCAAGAGAATCACTTGAACCTGGGAGGCGGAGATTGCAGTAAGCTGACATTCTGCCACTGCACTCCAGCCTGGGTGATAAATAAAGTACAAATTCAGTAAATCAAGCTCATACCTCTAATAATGTGCCAAGACCAATCATTGTAGATATACTGAAATGGGCCCAGAGAGGTTCAGTGCCTGGACAGGATCCCATCACTGCTTCATAACTGAGCAAGAAGTGAGCAAAATCTAGGCACTCTAAAATCCAAATACCATGTTTTTTTCATTATTAAAGGTCATGAAGATTACAACTTGAGATAAATCTCACTTACTTTAGGGAGATAGCCTAGTAAGTTTGTAGCATGCTCTTTGAGAAGTTTTAGCCTTTCTTCTTCAATAATTGCATTAATAAATCCTTGCCGCCTTTGCTGCAACTGCCACTCTTCTAGTTCATGTTGCTGGAAATGCAGATCAAATTTTGTTATCACAAAGTACATTAATCTTATACGAAGTTTTCAAATAAAACTACTCATGCAATGAATTAGATAAAATTGATGAACTATTTACGACACTAAGTTCAAAAGATTCTAGATAATATATATTTTATGTCTGTACACATATCTGTAGTCTGTACACATTTTTTACTATCATTATTCCTTTAAAATTACAAGGAGGCAAACAAATATTTTCAGGAAAGTGTCTTCATTACCAAGGGAAAAAATATTCAAAGGAGTGACTGCCCTGATACAGTAAATATTTACTGAATGCTTACCATATGCCAGATGCTGAAGAGTTTTCAGTGTAAAACAAAAAGTGAATAAAGAAGATCAGAAATATCTAAAAGATATGAAATATATATTTAAAATATATATATTTTAAAAATATATATATTTTAAAAAAATATATAATATATATATATACATTTTAAAAGATATGAAGCATGAGAATTCCACTAGTATTTCTTGGGAAAGAGCTCTTGAATACTCGTAATCACATCAAAATTCTGGGCCATATAGAAAAGATGACTTGAACTACGTGAAAGAACAGTAATCTACTAAGCCACTGTTAATTTGAGACTGTACTTGCATTCAAACCTAATTCTATCTTAATTCACCCATTCCTTATAAAGAAGAGATACAGGAAAGTTCTGTAATGTTACAGGGGAAAGCAAACTTGATAGATTTTTGTCCAATGGTAGAGTCTAATTTGGGCTAATGCAGGATTTCCTAAGAAGGATCTGGTAGGCCACATTCAATGTTTATCCTAAAAAGAAAAATTTAAAGTAAATTAAATAGTTTAGGTAGTTATGAAATCAACGTATCCATTTAGGACAAATTCTGAATAGCTTTGGTGGTAGGTAGGAAACTACCTCCTGGGAAGTTTCAGATTTTGTCTGACCATATGATTTTTGTAGAGGTAGACAGAATTATAGATACCTATTTAGGAATATCTCTGAAATCCAGAAAACATAGTTAGACCTTATAGGATTGTATAATGGTGTTAATGAGTTTCATCATGAAGATCTGTCCTTGCCTTGGGGGCAGAACAAAAATGCTGCCCAATCTAACTGACAAAACTAAGCCGACAGCTTCATATTGGGAACATTTATAAGTCTTTAAAAATTAAGACATAAATTATTTGTATAAGTGTCTATGCATTAGGTGACTTTATCTGATTTCCATTTAGTTTTTAGTCTGATTTCTAGTTAGTTGTCTTGCTAATTTTTCCAGGAGCTTTCTCCTATCCGAAGTACTAACCAGGCCTGATTCTGCTTAGCTTCTGAGAACAGATGAGCTCCAATCTGAAATATAACAGCACTTGTATTCCCATAAATTTCTCATATTTGAAACATTTGCATTATTTTGACTCCTACTTTGTATAGTTTTAAAAGAAGTCATGTAAGTCTCACTGAGTCTTCCTTTTAAAAGTAAATTCTTCTCTTCCTACCAGTTTTCAGAACACCTACATATTATCCATTTGGTTCTTAAACCACGAAAATCCAGTGAGAGAATATAAGTATTTAGTTTTACGGATGAGACATAAATCAATGTGTCCAAAGCCAAAAACTTAATTCCCTCTCCAACACTTAAATCTGCATTTCCAACTAGTAATCTTCCCCTGGGCCACGCAAATCATTCTGGGTGGACAAAATAGAATTATTTGCCCCCTCAAAATCATTTCTTTTCCTCTATACTCTTTCCTTAGGATATCACCCAGTCACCCATTAAAGACGGTAGTAATACATGGACACAGGGACAGGAACATCACACTGTGGGCCTGTCGGGGGGTAGGGGAGGATAAGGGGAAGGGAGAGCATTAGGACAAATACCTAATGCATGCAAGGCTTAAAACCTAGATGACAGGTTGACAGGTGCAGCAAACCACCATGGCACGTATATACCTGTGTAACAAACCTGCATGTTCTGCACATGCATCCTGGAACTTAAAATAAAAATAATCAAAAATAATTAAAAAGATGGAATGACAGTATTATTTATTAGTAGTATCCTTAAGTCTTCTCTCACCTCTCTAGATCTCACTGGTCACCAAGCCCCATCAATTCTATATCCTTAATATCTCTTGGGTGGATCCCCTCTCCATTTGCATGGGTTTCACCAGTTGTCACTGGGATTATTATAATAACTTACTTACTGATCTTCCTATCTCCAAGCTTACTCATCTCTTATCTACCTTCAATGCTCTCACTTGAATTGTCTTTCAAAGTGCAGATCTTAACATACAGCTTTCCAATCTTCCGTGGCTTCCCTTAGAAAAGCCCACCTTCTTAAAATAGCATGCAGGGTGTTCATGATCTGTTTCTCTCTCTGCCATACCAAAACATCCATAGCTCTGTAACCTATTATCACATGTACATGACATATTTATAATTACTTTTTATATATTTTTCTTAACCAAGACCATAAATTCATGGGTGACATGGACTTAGTTTTATTTACCTTTCATGTTCTCAATACCAACCAGTGTTTAGCACATAGAAAGCATCAATAAATATTTTCTAGAAGCAAAAATGGTCAGAAAATTTATATATATATTAGTAAACATACTAACATTGTCTGGCATATAAAGCTTCTCAGTAAATGTTTAGTGGATGATACATGAGCTAATTGCTGTTTAATGATAACGACCAAAAAAACCCCACAACTTTTTCTTACTTTGTCTGCAAGGAATTGTTGGCGACGTTCTTCAATAAGTTTTTCCACAGCTCTCCTGTGTTCCAGCTGCTTCATTCTTTGTTTCTGAGCATTCATTAATTCTATCCGATCATCCTCAGCAAATTTAGCTAGCATAGTTTTTCTAAAGTTCTCCTCTTCCTCTTTTGCAGCCTGTAGTACTAATTCCTTCAAGGCCATTTGTTCTTCAAAATCTTGCTTCATCTCTTTTTGCTTTCTCAGTTTCTTTTCTGCTTCTTCCTAAACAACAATACAGCTAAAAGTTAATTTAGTAACTATTTGCTTACACCAGATTTATAAGGGAAGAGTGATAGAGTTTGGTTAAATTAGTATTGGTTAAATTTAGTATTACAAACTGAGAAAGTTATAAGGCTTTTCATGATAACACATTGTGCATCCCTTTAAAACTAGCTGGATAAAGAATATGTTTACCTTTGGATTGTTTTCTGCTACTCATGAATAAATTTTATATTTACCATCTTGTTTCTGTACTCAGTTTTAACACATAACTGCTTTGAAAAGAGCTGTTACAGAAGCTTTTTTTGCACACTTGAGTTTATTCATCTGAAATCTATGGTAACTATGAATCATTCTAGATTCTTGATTACAAAAGCTGTCCAAACCACCTATAAGTATTTTTCAGTTTCCAACTTCCTCCTCAAAATCAAAACTGCACTTACCCATCTCTAGTTTTCTAATATTCCCTTCATTCTCCAAAATTCTCTAAAATTTAAAAACAATTATCTATCAATGACAGTCAGTACTTCTTTAGGGAAATTCAAATATAGTTGGAGCAGTTAAGTCCTTTCCTATGAGCTTTTATTTTCTGAACATTTTATTATGAAAAATTTCATACATACTAAAAAATATAATTTTACAATGGTCACTCACTTCTAAATAATTCATGGGCCAAAGAGGGAATGCCAAGGAAAATAAATACATTGTAGTTAATAAAAATGAGATAGCAAAATTTGTGAGATGCTGCTAAAGCAGTTCTGAGAGACATTTATAGCACTAAATGCATACATTTAGGAAAAGGTATATGTAGCACTAAATGCATGTATGTAGGAAAAGTCTCAAATCAATAATCTAAGCCCCCACTTCAAGAACCTATAAAAAGAACTGTAAAGTAAACCGAAAATAAGCAGAAGGAAGAAAATAATAAAGAAAACTGTAGAAATCAATGGAATTAAAAATAGAAAATAGACAATTATCAGTGAAACAAAAGGCTGGTTCTTAAAAAAATCAGTGAAATGGACAGACCTTTAACAAGGCTGACCAAGAAAAAAAAAATTAATGAATAAACAAATTACCAATATCAGGAATAAAACATAGGATATCACTAGAGACCCTACAGACAACAAAAGGATAATACAGGAATACTACAAATTATTATACACACATAAATTTGACAACTTAGACGAAATGGATCACTTCCTTGAGAAACACAAGCTACCAAAACTCACCAAATGTGAAATAAGGTAATTTGAATAGTCCTATCACTATTAAGGAGATTGAATTAATAACTTGAAATTCCCCCAAAATAAAACCCCAAGTCAGGATGGTTTCACTGGAAAATTCTATCAAATGTTTAACACCAATTCTACACAATCTCTTCCAGAAAACTGAAGAGGAGGAAACATTTCCCCATTCATTTTATGAAGATAGTATTACCCTGCTACCAATATAAAAAATTACAGACCAATATTCCTCATGAATATGGATGCACAAATCCTTAACCCAATATTAGAAAATAGATCATACATTAAAAGAATTATTCACCATGACCAAGTAGTGTTTATTACAGGGATACAAGGCTGGTTCAATACTCAAAAATCAATCAATGTAACATACTAGGTTAAAGAAGAAAAAGTACATAATTGTATCAGTAGAAAAAAACATTTAACAAAATTTAACACTGCTTCATGATAAGAAGCCCTCAGAGAAATAGGTATAGAAGAGAACTTCCTCAACTTGATAAAGAACACCTACAAAAAACCTATAATTAACATTATACTTAATGGTTAAAAACTTAATGCTTCCCCCTAAGATCAGCAACAAGGAAAGGTGATGTCTACTCTCATCACTCTTCTTCAACATAGCTCTAGCCAGTGGTGCTGGAAATTTTAGCCAGCATGTGAGGTAAGGAAAGGAAATAAAAATATACAGATCAGAAAGGAAGAAACAGCCTGTACCTCTGGGCAGAAGACAGGCCTGACTATGTAGGGAAAAAAATTCCTACAGTTAACAAGTGAATTCAGCAAGGTTGTAAGATACAAGATAAACACAAAAATATCAATTCACTAGCAATGAGTACACGGACACCAAAGTAAAAGTTCCATTTATAATCGCTCAAAAAATGAAATACTCAGATGTGACCAAATGCATACAGGATTTGTATGCTGAAACTAGAGAATCCTGATGAAAAAATTCAAAGATCTAAATAAAGGGAGAGCCAAATTGTGTTCATGAATTTAATATAGTGAATTTATCAATTCTCCCCAAACTGATACTCATATTTAATTCAATTCCTATCAAAATCCCAGCAAAAATTATTTATAGAGATTCTTCAAAAATTCATATGGAAAGGCAAAGGAACTAGAATAGCGAAAAAAATTTTTTTATTTTTTTTTTATTATTTTTTTATTTTTTATTTTTTTTTTTGAGACGGAGTCTCGCTCTGTCGCCCAGGCTGGAGTGCAGTGGCCGGATCTCAGCTCACTGCAAGCTCCGCCTCCCGGGTTCACGCCATTCTCCGGCCTCAGCCTCCCGAGTAGCTGGGACTACAGGCGCCCGCCACCTTGCCCGGCTAGTTTTTTTTTGTATTTTTTAGTAGAGACTGGGTTTCACCGTGTTAGCCAGGATGATCTCGATCTCCTGACCTCGTGATCCGCCCGTCTCGGCCTCCCAAAGTGCTGGGATTACAGGCTTGAGCCACAAAAAAAATTTTAAGACTTGCCGTATAGCTGCAGTATTCAGAACTGTGTAGTATTGGTGGAGGGATGAATACATAGGACCAACAGAACAAAATAGAGACCACAGGAATAGACCCATACAAACATGCCAGCTGTGTTTTAAGAAAGGTGCAAAAGCAATTCAACGTTGGAGAAACAGCCACTTCAACAAATGGTGTGGAACAATTGGACTAAATCCAATGGCAAAAACCATATTTGACTTAAGTCTCATAGTTTGTACCAAAAATTAAAACAGATCACAGACTGAAATGTAAAATGGAAAAGCAAACACACACACACACACACACACACACACACAACAAAACACAAAAACAAAAACAAACAAAAAAACTTTTAGAAAAAAGACAGAGAAATTCTTCAAGAACTAGGCAAAGAGTTTCTAGAGTTGACACCAAAGGCATGATCCATAAAAAGAAAAACTGATAAAGTGAACTTCATAGAAATGGAAAACATTTGCTCTAAGAAAAACCATGCTCTAAGATCAGGTTAAAAGGATGAGAAGACAAAGCTACAGAGTAGGAGAAAATATATGCAAACCACCCACCTGACAAAGGACTAGTATCTAGAATATATGAAGAACTCTCAAAACCCAACAATAAATGGACAAACAACCCAATTAGAGAATCAGCAAAAGACACAAAGAATTATTTCACCAAAGGGGATCTTACACCGAAGAGGATGGCACATAAGCCCGTGAAAAGATGTTCAGCATCATTAGCCATCAGGGAAATGCAAAATAAAACTACAAGATATCACTACATGGATATTTAAAAGTGGCTGTAATAAAAAATTGTTGAGCTTCTGAGGACAGAGGAGAAAAAAAATTAAAAAATAAACGGTGGCAACACCGAATGCTGGTGAGAATGCAGACAGACTGCTAACTCACACATTTCTGATGGGAATGTTAAATGCTACAGCTGTTCTGGAAATCACTTTGGTAGTCTGTTACACAGCTGACATGCAATTACCACAAAACCCAGCTAATACATTCTTGAGCATTTATTGCAGAGAAATGAAAGTTGATGTTTATACAAAAACCTTTACCTGAATGTTCACAGCAGATTTACTCATCAGAGCTAAATACTGGAAGCATTCCAAATGCCCTTTAATGGGCAAACGGTCAAATAAAATGGTACATACATACCAATGGAATGTTACTCAGCAATAAAAAGTAACAAATGATCAATACAAGCAACTTGGATGAATTTCCAGGAAATTATGCTGAATAAAAATGCCAACTTGAAAAAGTTACATACTGTTTGATATCATTTATATAACATTCTTGAGGCACATACTTTTTATAATTAAAGGCTTATCCATGTTTTAGCATGATCAGTCTGTCATTCTTTTAATAGCTGAATAACATTTTATTACATGGATATACTATATTTTGTTTATCCATTCATCAGACATTTGGGTTATTTCTACTTTTGGGTTATTTCTACTTTTAGACTATTATGAATAATGCTGCATAAACATTTCTGTGTAAGTGGGTAGACATAGGCTTATTAATTTTTAACCATTGTTTTTTCTAATACATGCATTTAAAGATAGAAACTTTCCTCTAAGCACTGCATTAACTGCACGTCACATATTTTGATATGCTGTTTTTTAAATAATTTAGTTTGAAATATTTTTCTAATTTCCAATATGATTTATTCCCCTTTTCTTATTGCTTATTTAGAAATATATTGTTTAATTATAATATACTTAAAGATTCTGCAGGTGTATTTTCATTACTGATTTTTAATTTCATTCCACTGTTGTCAGAAAACATATCTAGTATTATGTAAAACCTTGAAAATTTATTGAGACTTCCTTTATGTCCTAGAATATGATCTATCTTGGTGAATGTTCCATGTTTGAATGGAATTTGTATTCTGCTGTTGTTGGGTGGAGTATTCTCTAAATGTCAGGTCAAATTTATTGACACTGCTTTCAACACTATATCCTGCGGTTCTGACTACTTAGTCTATAGATTAATGAGAACTATGCATTGAAATACTATTCTGGACATAGGATCTGGCAAAGATTTCATGATGAAGACTCGAAAAGCAATTGTAACAAAAACAAAAACTGACAAGTGGGACCTAGTTAAACTAAAGAGTTTCTTCACAGGAAATAAAGTTATCAACAGACTAAACATACAACCTACAGAATGGGAGAAAATATTTGTAAACTATGCATCTGACAAAGGTCTAATATCCATAATCTCTAAGGAATGTAAACAAATTAACTACCCTATTTAAAAAATAGGCTGGCCAGGTGTGGTGGCTCCCACCTGTTATCCCAGCACTTTGGGAGGCCGAGGCAGGTGGATCATGAGGTCAGGAGATTGAGACCATCCTGGCTAACATGGTGAAATGCCATCTCTACTGAAAATACAAAAGAAAAAATTAGCTGGGCACGGTGGTGGGTGCCCGTAGTCCCAGGAATGGCATGAACGCGGGAGGCGGAGCTTGCAGTGAGCCGAGATCACGCCACTGCACTCCAATCTGGGCCACAGAGCGAGACTCTGTCTAAAATAAATAAATAAATAAATAAATAAATAAATAAAGAATAGGCTAAGGACATGAACAGACACCTCTCAAAAGATGATATATATGTAGCCAACAAGCATATGAAAAAGTGCTTAATATCACTAATCATTAGAGAAATGCAAACCAAAACCACAATGAGATACTATCTCACATCAGTCAGAATGGCTATTAAAAAGTCACAAAATAATGGATGCTGGCAAGGTTGTGGAGAAAAAGGAATGCTTATATATTGTTGGTGGGAATGTAAACTAATTCAACCACTGTAAAAAGCAGTGTGGCGACTCCTCAAATAATGGAAACAATTAACATTTGACCCAGCAATCCCATTGCTGGGTATATACCCAAAGGAATATAAATCATTCTACCATAATGACACATGCATGTGTGTATTTATAGCAGCACTAGTCACAATAGCAAAGATATGGAATCCACCTAGATACCCATCAATGGTGGACTGGATAAAGAAAATGTACATATACACCACAGAATACTACACAGCCATAAAAAAGAACAAAATCACATCCTTTGCATCAACATGGATGGAGCTGGAGGCCACTAGCCTATGCTTATTAATGCAAGGATAGAAAACCAAATACTATATGTCTTCACATATAAGTAGGAGCTAAATATTGAGTACACATGGACACAAAGAAGGAAAACAGACACTGGGGCCTACTTGACGGTGGAGATGGGAAGAGGATGAGGATCAATAAACTACCTATCAAGTACTATGCTCATTACTTGGGTGACAAAATAATGTTACACCAAACCCCCATGACACACAAATTTATCCCTGTAACAAACCAGCACATGTACCTCCTGAACCTAAAGTAAAAGTTGGAAAGAAAAAAAGAAAAAAAAATATTGGAATCTGATTGTGTATTTGCCTATTTCTCCTTTCAGTTTTTCTTCATGTATTGTGAAGCTTTATTATTTAGGTTCACACGCCTTTAGGACTATTACATCTTCTAGATGAATTTACTGTATTATCATGAATAGCTTGTCCTGAAGTTGACTTTGTCTCATATTAACATAGCAACTACAACCTGCTTTTGACTAGTGTCTGTGTTATATATCTTTCACCACCCTTTTGCTTTTAAACTATGTGTCTTCATATTTAAGTTATGATTACAGACAACATAGTTGCATCATGCTTTTTATAATAGTTTATGAATTGATGCCTGAGTCTATCTTTTTAGCCAGCTTGAAAATTTCTGTCTTTTAACTGTAGTATACCATTTACATATAATGTAATTACCAGTATGGTTGGATTTAAATGTACTATTTCTCTTCTGCTTCATCTCAAAATTATATTCTTCTTTATGTTAATCATTCTTTCCATTTCTGAAACTTACTTTTAGCTTCCTCTTATATATTTCAGCTTGTTCTTCCTGGTATAATTCTTGTCGCACTTGTTCCAAATCTTCACGTTGCCGCAGCATTTCTTCTAATTTTTGTGTCAACTATTAAATTTTTTAAAAAACATAAATATTTATAGGACCCAAATTCTGTAACTAATATTTCAGAATTCAGTAGTGTTAAAGAAGTGGTTATTTTAATACCGCATTCTGAAGCTGCAGCCTTTTCTCCTCATTTTCTTGAACTTTTGCCATCCGATCTTCTTCTCTTTGCTGCTGCATGTTAGCAAACTCTATGATTTTTCTGTTTTCTTCTTCCATCTCCTCACGTTTCTTTTTTCTCCAGAGAGCCTGCTCTTTCTGAAACTCTTCTATATACCTTCGCATTGCATTCATTTTTTCTAACTTTTGTTGTTTTTCCCTGAAAAGCAGTTACAAGTACGGATTTAACATAAATAATAAAATATGAAAAAGTAATTTCATTTTGTTCATAATAATGTACAGAAAAACACTACAGTTTTTTTCATTCGTGCATGCAACAAACATTTTGAATGCTTACTATGTGCTAAATATAATGCCAGGTATGAATTTTTCTTTGGGTAAAATACTGTGATAGTCTCCTCTAACCTATTAATGAAGTTTTATGCATCTTATTTCATAAATGCTACAAACATTAGCTTTGCAGCACTCTATATTTAAGCTGTCTACCAAAAAAATTCATCAGAATACATGTCCTCTGACATATGATATGGGCATATATAAGAAAAAAAAAGGTTTAGGTCATTCAATCACAAGCATTTATTAATCATCAGATAATTCATTTATTAATTATGCTAACAGAGATGACAAGGAGTTGGTCCCAATTTATGTGTTCATAACTAATATTTATTGAGCACTTACTATGTATTAGGTGTTTCAGTTCCTCACAACAAACCTACGATCAATCTAAAGTGAACATTTAGGCATGTAAGAAAGTTAGGATAAACTTACAACCGATCTTCTTCATAGATCTTCCTAACAATTTCATCAATCATGAGTTTCTCTTTTAGCAACTGCTCATAAGCTTCCTGCTTTTTTTTTTCTTGTTCTTCAAGTTGTTTCTCTAAGTCAAGATAGTATTGTGCTTTCACTTTGTTTCGTTTGTCTTCTGCAGCATTCTCTTCCTTTATTATTCTCTTGTGTTCTTCCATCATGGTTTTGGCTATTTCAGCATCACGTTTCTGTTATTCAAACAAAATTGATCTTTCCATTTTCAAATTTGAACATAGTATGATAGTATAATTTACACCAATGTTATTGAATATTATAAAGTCTTTTACATAAATTTTTTCATCTGTCTAGGTTAAAAAGCAAAAGTAAGTTATTATTATCTGAAGAGTGTGAATAATGAGTCAGACCCTAAAGAAGCTTTCCTCTCCTTTCAAGTAGCTCTCCCAGGACAATACCTGATAAGGATTATTAATAACTCCACATTCAAAAAACAATGAATAAAATTATAAGTACTTTCTTAATAACTGTTTAGCTGCTAAAGCAGTCATTATCTTATTATTCTATTTATAAACTGAGCTAGGCAATTTTCATCATTTTTAGCTTCATTGTTTATCAGCTGCTATTTAAAGATGGTACTACCTCTTTCTTACAGGTCTGCTATTAAATGGCTTTGAGCAGCTCTTAAGTTTCTCCTAGCCTAAACTTTCTTTCCTGCCATTGGCCCTTGATGTTTCCCCTTTCTGATTTATTAAAGGCCCTTTATCTGAAAAGAATCACAGATGCTATTATGCCTGTTTTCTGCAGCTTTTGATTCACTCAAGACCATTCCCATTGTCAAGAGACAGTCTTTCTTCTTGGATGGGTTAAACCCCTTATTTCTTTTGAGCATTTTTCAAATCGTTTAATAAAATAAGTTTTAAATGAAATATATTGAGGCAATTTTTTAAACTATGCTTTACTTTTATGATCACATCCCAAATGATGGAATGGTCAGCAGCATCAAACATAAAGAGTAAACAGATTAAAATATGAATACTGAATGTCATTCCTGACATGACTGAAGCCTTTAACATATACTCTGATAGTATGACTGGACCAAAAATTTTTCTGATTATCTTCTTTGTACATGCTCTACTAAATTCTTTCTGAAAAAACGAGATGACAATAACATTTATGTGTAGATTACCACACACTTACAGAAAACAATGTTCTCATTTTACAGATAAGAAAACTAAGGCTCAGAGAAAAAGCCAAAACTAGTACTTGCATGACACCTCATCAAGTCCTAGCAGTATTGGACTTTGATTTTGTGGATCAATCTTTATTTGGAAAATAGCAACAATTCTCTTAGGAGTCAGATTAAAACGTCTACAAGTACTTGAATAACCTCAACTATCAGGATAATTAAAACTGCAAACCACTGGACAAACAGGATATTGTTTGTGCTACTTTCTTTTTCAAAGGACAGAACTATATGTCTTAGCAAATGAAGTCTCTCCACCTTCTCTTATCACCTGCCACACCTAAAGGTATTGCTGTTAACAGCATGCTGTGTACCCGCTAGACATTTTCTATACTAACACAATTGTACACACACACCACACACATATATGTGTCATTTATGGCATCTATTCTTAATTGATACCCATATTGCACTGCACTGGTTAAGTATTTTGATATCACCCCGTAAGAGTGTCTTTGTGTGTGTACATATGTTTATGTGGACATACACGATAGATATGTATGTATATATATACATTCATATATAATTGTCTGGCCCTTCTGTTTGATAATGAGAGCTCAAGGGATGATGTGGACCCTTTTAATTAACTGTTAATTCAGTAAACCCTATTTTATATTCATACAGCGTAACACTCCTAGTGAGTAAGCCTGAAATTCCTTTGTCCAAGAGTAACTCTTATCTTCAACTTGGTACCCTATCAGGAGTTAGAAAAGGGGATAAAAGCAAAGAGAAACACAAGAAAAAGAGACGGCTTTTATAAAACAGGAAAGTTTCCTACATAAAATTATCAAGTAGTTTACTCTTAAACACATTTAAAAAATTAAAAATTTCATAACATTCTAAAATATACTTATCATGCTAACAATCTGTACCATACTAGTTTGTCAATGAATAATCAGAGACTGTAAAGAATGCTGGGAGTTACTGAATATAGCTGATTATTCTAAGCAGCAACCTATGTTTCCAAAAGGCTCTAATACTAAAAATGAAATCACCCAGGATTTTCTACATCTTAAGGATCTGAAAATTTACAAATATTTAAGAAATCTAGCAATGTAAATTCTTTATACAATATGACAATTTTTTAAGAAACAAGTCTAATTTTTATTTTCTAAATGAAGCTAAAAACAATGACCAGAAACCTGATTACCATTTGTTCATATTTAATGGCATCCTTTTCAGCAATCTGAGCTGCCCTTTCTTTATTCATGTAAGCTGCTTTTAATTTCTTCTCCAATTCTCTGAGCTCAATGCTGTTTAAAAAAACAAAAACAAATTTAAATGTTAGGACCATAAGAGAATGAAAACCTCACAGAAAACTGAGTGACTGTATTTTTAATTTACTTGGAGGGAATACAGCGGGTTATTATTTTACATCCATAGGAGAGATAATTCATTATATTTAATGGACGTCGTTAGGGCATTAGGGCTTACATTTTCTGGTTGAAAAGGACTGCTGTGTTCTACTACATTTATCTGTTTGCTTATCCTGTGTCAATACCACACTATCTCAACTACCGTAAATTATAATACTTCTTCATATCCTGGATAAGTCGCCAATTTTTGTCATCTTCTTAAAGACTGTTTTAGCCATTCTTGATACTTTCATTTCCATATACATTTTAGAATCAGCTTGTCAGACTTCACAATAAACAAAACTGGCTGTGACTGTACTGAATTCATAAATTGATTTGGAAAGTACTAATATCTTTACATTACTGAGTCTTCAATAAACATAGTGTATCCTTCTAATTAATTGGATTTTTTAAAAGTCTATCAATGTTTTATATCTGTGTTTTATTTTGGTAGTTTTATACTTTTCATTAGGTATTTTTCATATTCTTGTACAGATTTTTCAAATCTCATTTTCTAATTGTTGATAATTTACAGAAATACAATGTTTATATACTAACTTTATACCCAACATCACTGAATTTATTTTTTAGTTTTCAGTTTTATTGATGTACAGTATTCAATAAACTGAACATGTTTAAAGGATACAGTTTGTTAAATTTTGACATATGTATGCACCTGTGAAACCATCACCACAATCAAGATCATGAACACATTCCAATCATTTCCTTATAAACCTGTGGTACCTCTCTTCTACCCCTTTATGTTTGTACTTATCCTGAGGCAAGCTAATTTGCTGTCACTTTAGGCATTATGAATTTTCTAGAATTCATATAAATGGAATCATACTGCAGGTACCATTTTTTTCTCTGGCTTCTTTCACTCAGTATTTTCAAATACATCCATTTATTGTATATAGTAATTGCTTACTCCTTTTTATTGCAGGATATTATTTTAGATTATCGATATCCACTCACATGCTTATCTATTCGCATGCTGACAGACATTTGAGTTCTTTCAAGTATGTGGATATTGCAAATAAAGCTGCTATGGAAATCTGAGTACCAATTATTTGTGGTCATAGGCTTTCATTTCTCTTGGATAAATACCTAGGGGTGGAATGATCAGGTCATACAGTAGATGCATGTTCAGCTTTTTAAGAAGCTGCCAAACTGTCTACTAAAGTGGTTTTTAAGTTTTTATTTCAACTTTTAGATACTGGGGGTACATGTGCAGATTTGTTACATGGGAATATTGTGTGATACTGAGGTTTGGAGTACAGCTCCTGTCACCCAGGTAGTGAGCACAGAATCAAATGGGTTGTTTTTTACCCCACTCCTCCTCCACCCTCTCATAGTCCACAGTGTCTGTTGTTCCCATATATGTCTATGTGTAATCAATGTTTAGCTCCCACCTATAAGTGAGAATATGCAGTATTTGGTTTTCTGTTACTTCATTAATTTGCTTAGGATAATGGCCTCCAGCTCCTTCCATGTTTCTGCAAGGGACATAATTTCATTCTTTTTATGGTTGTAGAGTATTCCATGGTATATATGTACCACATTTTCTTCATCCAATTTCCCACTGATGGGCAACTGGATTGATTCCATGTCTTTGCTATTATGAATAGCACAGCAGTAAACATATAAGTGCATATGGTTTTTTGGTAGAATGATTTATTCATTCTTACTTATTTTTAGATTCTTTCTTTTTGTGTGTGTGTGGAGACAGTGTCTTGCTCTGTCACTCAGGCTGGAGTGCAGTGGTGTGATCTCAGCTCACTGCAAGCTCCGCCACCCAGGTTCACGCGATTCTCCTGTCTCAGCTCGGGACTACAGTTGTGTGCCACCACGCCCAGTTAATTTTTTGTGTTTTGAGTACAGATGGAGTTACACCATGTTGGCTAGGCTGGTTTCAAACTCCTGACCTCAGGTGATCCACCCGCCTTGGCCTTGCAAAGTGCTGGGACTACCGGTATGAGCCATCTGGCTATTTATAGATGCTTTAGGATTTTCTACACATATAATCATATCATCTGTGAATAATTAAAAGTTTTATTCCTTTAATGCCAATCCTGGCACCTGTCTTTGCTTTTTCTTGCCCTACTGCACTGATTAGTATGTATAATACAAAGATGACTAGAAGTTGTCAGAGCAGGCATCCCTGTCTTCTTTTCAATGTCAGAAGAAAAGTGTTTAACATTTTGCTATTAAGGGTAATATTGCTGTAAATTCTCTTTATCCCTAGTTTGCTACACTCTTTTTTTTTTTTTAAATCATAGAATGATGATTCATATCAATGGGCTTTTTCTAATCATATAATTTTTAATAAAATGAATTACATTTACTGATTTTTTAAAATGTTAAGCCACCTTTGCATTCCTGGAATAAATTAAATTTGGTCAGGATGATTTATCTTTCTTATATAGCACTGGATTTCATATTGACTAATACTTCAGATTACAGGAGTTAAATTCATGAGAGAGATTAGTCTACAGGTTTCTCATAATATCCTCTTCAGGTACTGATCTGATTAAAACAAATTGGGAAGTGCTTCCTCTTTCTCTGTTCTACAGAACTATGTAACACTGGTGTTACTATGTCCTGAATGTTTGGTAAAATTCACATAGCCCTGCAGGTTTATTTGTGGACAAGGTTAAATTACAGATGCAATATCTTTAAAAGTTATAGGAACATTTAGCTATTTCTTCTTGTGCCAATCAGTTTGGTAAAATGTGCTAAGAATTTATCTATTTCATCTACGTTTTCAAATTTATTTTCATAAAATTGTTTGCAATATCCTGCTTTGGTCCATTAAGTGTTTGTATGATCTATAGTGATATCCCATTATCCATTCCAAAAACTGGTTATTTGTGCATTCTCTTTCACTCTATCATTCCTACCAAGGGGTCATCAATTTTATTCACCTTTTTATGGCACAATTCTTGGCTTTATTTATTCTACTCTATGTTTATATTCTAACTCACTCGTTTCTGCTCTTATCTTTATTATTGCCTTCCTCCTACATTCTTCTTGTAATCATTCCAGAAGAGAATTTGCAGTTTGTTTTCTAATAATTCCAGACGGAGTCTTCCTTTCTAATATAGTTATTTCAGATTAAGACCTACCCTTGAGGAACAGCCTTAACTATATGCCAGAAGTTGGTTTCTTTTTTTTTTTTTTTTTTTTTTTTTCAGTTCTATACCATTTTTTACCGTGTGAAAATATATGTAACAAAAATTTGCCATCCTAGCCATTTTTAAATGTACAGCTCAGTGGTGTTAATTACATTCACAGTGATCTGCAATCATCAACACTATTTCCAAAACTTTTTCATTCCCCTCAAAGCGAAATGCTGTGCCTCTTAAACAATAACTCCCCATTCTTCCCTTTCCCTAACCCCTGCTAATTCCTAATATACATTTTGTCTATTTGCCTATTCTAGATATTTCACAGAAGTGGAATTATACAATACTTGTCCTTTTATGTCTGGCTTACTTAGCATAATGTTTTCAAGGTTCACTCACGTTTTAGCATGTATCAGTGCTTCATTATTTTTTTATAACTGAAGGATATTGTATAGGGTATATATGCTGCACTTTGTTTATCTACTTATCTGATAGACATTCAGGTTGTTTCAACATTTTGGCTATTGTAAATAATGCTGCACCAAATGCTTGTATACAAGTATCCATTTAAGTCTCACTATTGAATTTTTTGTATATTTATACCTAAGAGTGGAATTGCTGGCTCATATGGTAATCCTGTGTTTAACTTTTTCCCATAGCACCTCCATCATTTTACATTTCTACCAGCAATTTCTGAGGGTTCCAATTTTTCCACTTTCTTGGCAATACCTATTATTTTCCACTACTTTTATTAAAATTGCCTATTAGATGTGAAAGTTTCTTCTTGTGGTTTTGATTTGCATTCCCTAATGACAAATAATGTTGAGCATATTTTCATGTACTTATCATTCACTGAACATCTTCTTTAGAGAAACGTCTAAGTTCTTTGTCCATTTTTGTACTGGGTTTTTTAAATTATTGAATTGTATGAGTTCTTTATATATTTCAGATATTAAATCCTTGTCAGAGATGCAATTTGTCCTTCTGGCCTAAATGAGTTCTGAGTGAGGTAAAACAGGTGCCTTGTGTTAGGTTTTCAGGTAGCCCCAAGGTAGGTTAGAACAGATATGCCCAACAATTTGTGAATAAGATCCGCTCTGCTCCTCCTGAACCAGGGACCAGGGTCCTGCACTGGGAACAAGGGCTACCTGCCTCTGAGCTAGGAGGGAATGAGGAAAGGGCAAGTGAAGATATCACAAAACTTTCCTACCACTTTTAGGCTTTTTCTTGTTTCAGCATTCACTTGATTGCAGTAAACCTTTGAATGCTGTCCAAAGTTCTTATAAAATTGGTTCGGAGAGTTTCTGCTTGTTTTCTGATGTTTCTGGTGGAGGGATGGGCTGGGAGCTGGGAGCTGCCTACTCTGCTATTTTGCTAATGTCAATCTAATCCTGCCACTTTCACTATGTGGTATTTTCATTATTATTCTGTTAAAAATACTTTCTAATTTCAATTTGGATTATAGACAGTCTCTGACTAATGATGGTTTGACTTTACAATGGTGAGAAAACCATATGCATTCACAGTAGGTTCCTCAATTTACAACGGGGATGCATTCCAATAAACCTGTCATAAATTGGAAATGTAGTTTATTGGGACATGAACCCATTGTACATCAAGGAGCAGCTGTACTTTTTGACCAAAGGGTAATGTAGAAGCACATTTTTAAATACCTAAGGATATAAAGATTGCCAGTTTTTTTTTTAATTGCTTACATCTAGTTTAATTCCACTACAGACAGAGAAAATACTGTGTATAAATGGATTCCTCTGAAAATCTGTTGCTATTTTTATTCTGATACATTTCATCAATTTTGGTAAATGGTTCAAATATGTTTACTATAACTACTAATATAATTGGGTTTCCATTTACAAGCTTGTATCTTCTTTCTACTTGTCCTCCCTGTCCTATGTTCTCTCTTCTCTCCCCTTTTGCTTCTGTGTTGGGGGTTCCCAAGACCACCATCAGGTTAGATGATTCACTAGGAGGATACAGGACTCAGCATATAGTTATACTCAATGGCTATGATTTACTTTAAAGAAAAGATACACAGCAAAATTGGCAAAGGAAAAAGGCACATGGGGTGAAATCCAGCGAAAACTAGGTGGAAAAGGCCTCTACCTGTGGAAACACACAGGACATGCTTAATTCCCCAGCAATGAGTTGTGATGTGTGAAATGTCTGCCAGACAACATTAGAGCTCATCAGAGACTCAGTGCCCAGGGTTCTAATTGGGGGTGGTAACTTAGGCACCCTCTACTTAAAATGTACCAAATCTCAGACTCCCAGAAAGAAAATGGGTATTCAGTATAATCCATATTGTTTTCACAGTTTAGGCACAGTGAGTCACTCTTAGCAGTTAAGTGGTAAGAAACTTCTCAAAAGCCCAGTTTCCAGACACCAGCCAAGGACCAAACTTCCAAGCAGGACTTTCTAAGATAGCAGCTTCAAGCCTGCTATGTCAACTCTTTTTCACATGACTTTTTTGGAATCATCAATTCCAATTATCACGTTTTATTCTCTATTAGTCAGTTATATTTTCTTTTCCAAATTTTTATTACAGATATTACAGCATGTTTGTTTCCAGGAGAATAAATTTATCCATTATTATTTGACAATGCAAGATTCTTGACTTTAACTTCATTTACTTCCTATCTCATTTTTGTCATATTTTTAACTCTTTACATGTTTTAATTCCCAAAAGACACAATGTTTTATACATTCAAATTTCACCTAAATTTACTACACATGTACCTCTTGCAGTTCCAAAATTAAGCTTGGGATCATTTTTCTTCTTCTATCAATACCTAATGAAGAACTGCTAGTATTCCCTTTAATGCAGGACTATTGGTGATCAATCTTCTGTTATTTCTGAGAATAACATTATCAGAAAATGTTATTTTGTGCTCTTTTAATTCATCTCATCTATTTTATGAATTAACAGCTTGATTATCAGTCCAGAACATAATTGTACTGGTATTAGCAAGGTAATGGTAATAGTATTAAGAAGGAAAAATTGTGTCTGTCTTTTCTTTGAAATGGTTTTTGCTGAACTTAAATATAAATGAGATATGAGGTACTTGCTTTTGCTTTCATAACAGTATGTGTTAACTGTGTAATAAAGACATTTAATTAATTGGGCAATTAATTATAACTACTAATTGTTTAGTGCCATAATTTAAAATAGGATTCCTAAAAATAAACAGTAAGTTTCCCAACTCCAGTTAAAAACAGCAGCAAAGTTAAATTATCTTTTAAGTACTTTCTTGGAGTACAAAACCATGTGTTCCAAAATCAATTAACAGGAGTCTTATCATTTCTGAGCTCAAAGAAATATTTTCAAAATAAACTTCAAAGTTTTTTAAATGTGCCATGCATCTAAAAAATTAATTTCTTTTACATTAAAAAAGCTTAATCTTAATATAGGTGATTTTAAATAAATTAGGATACATTTTAAGCACCAGAGCATTTCCCTGAATTTAGACCTGCCAATTTGCACATGAATATACCAATTTGAAATATGGTCCATTTCTGCATGACAGTCAAAATTTTAGTATGGCTTTTGCACAAAATAAAAAAAACTCTTAGCAATTCTGACACTGCTGAGAGGAAGCATACTCTATGTGAAAGAGTACTCAACTGAATGAGTTGGTTTGAAAACATTTTTCACAAGGTATACAATTCTGGGTGATTTGTAAATTTGTTTGTATATACTCAAGCACTTTTTTCCTTTTAGTTTTTGTGGGTACACAGTATATATTTGTGTATATTTATGGGGTACATGAGATGTTTTGAGGTAGGCATGCAATGCATAATCATCACATCATGGAAAACGGGGTATCCATCCCCTCAAGCATTGATCCTTCGTGTTACAAATAATCCAATTATCCTCTTTCAGTTATTTTTAAATGTCCAGTGAAATTATTATTGACTCTAGTCACCCTGTTGTGCTATCAAATACTAGGTCTTACTCGTTCATTCTATTTTTTTCATACCCAGGTAAATCTGCTCTCTCTTAATTTCAACTGTTTCTATTCAGGATTAAGTCATACTTCTTACTGTTGTCTCTTTGGAGGTAATAATCTTTTTTGTTCTGGCTGCTTTTTTAATGATTTTCTATTACTGTTGGATTTTAAAAGTTTTATTAGGATAATTGAAAGTATAGTTTTCATTACTTATAATTTTCTGAAAATTCCTGGCCAGCATCTCTTCAAATAATGCTTCTGTATTACCCTCTTTCACCTCTCTACGAGGACTAAAATTATATTAATACATCTGCTAGAATTTTGTACCATAGTCCATACCTCTTTTAAATTCTCATCTGTATTTTTCTGTCCTTTTGTCTCTCCATGCTTTATTCTGAATATTTTCCAGAACCTTTTCACAGATTATCCCTTAATCTATGTCTATCTAATAAAATCTAATTCTGTATTATTGAAGTAAAACACACACTAAAGTGCACAAATCTTAAGTGTACAGCTTGTAGAATGCTGTTGAACATACTGCCATATGCTTATTGGCCAAGCTCTGCTTCACTTAACTCTCAGCCATTTTTTGGAATCAGCAGAAACCTCTAGAGGAAATGCCACCACAAATGCCAAGCTCACATTCTGGTTTCCTTCCTTTCACAGATCTTAATTTTATGCTTTTCCTAGATGTTTTCTCAGGAGGAACACTTATCTGAATAACCTAATCTGCAATTGCTACAAGTGAAAAGCTCTTCTATTTAATTCTTGTTTTCAGTGAATTAGAGATAAGAAATATTTCATCTTCAGGTGATTAAAAAAAACCATGAGTAACAGCTAATGATGACTGGAGAATTAGGGTCCAAAAAGATAGTTTGAGACTAGAACAATATGCAGATTTTAGCAGTAATTCTAAATTTCTTTTCTAAGGATCAGTAATCTCTTAGAGAATCTGATTAGAGTTGTGGAGCCAGAAAAATGCACATGGATACATTTGCCAAACATATTAATATAATTTAACAAGGTTCAAAAATCCCTGAAGCTCATCCATGGTTCCTGTAATATTCTGTAGACATCCTGCTCAATTAAGATAAAATGTAATAACTATCAAAGTAAATTTCCAATATATTCAATTACATAAGTATATGATTAGCATTTACTTGGCCCTGAGTTTTGATTAACACTGTGACAAGGCTGTTCCTAAAAAGTAATTCGACCTTAGGCAGGATCAAGAAACATTCTAGAATAATGTCCTGTCATCTGGAGTAGCTGGCAGTCTTTCCTCGAGTATTATACAGAAGGGTGGGGACCACTAAGGAACACTAATAATTTAAACTGTAATCAGAGAAGAAACCAGGATGATGAATAAACTTAAAGCCAGGTTATATAAGAAACAACTGAAGGAGCAAGGGATAGTTAACTTATAGAAGAAAACATTTAGTGTGTTCAAATGTATGAAAGGACATCCTAAAGAAGATAGATGCATGAATTTCAGAGAAATTAATTTTAAAACAATAGGGGGGGAAAGATTATTTAACATTAAACTTTTAAAAAGTTCCTACTGCAGTTACTAGAGGTACTGAAACACAGGCTCAAGAGTCATTCCAAAAATACTGTAGGAAATGTATGTAGAGGTATAAAATTAAACTAGTTATTACCTAAGGTTTCTCTTAAGATTAGGAATTCGTTTTTTATAAGAGGTCATTTTAAAATTTATGCATAAAGGAAAGAGCAGGGGGACTGATATTTATTTTTCACTGTAAATATTCGCACTTCCATGAATACAACTTATTTTCTCAAATAAATATTTATAGAACTTAAAGCAATAAGTATTTCCAGGCAAAATATTAACTAAGTGAAAAGATATAAACAAAGAAACTTCACTTTCAGGTGCTAAGAATTACGTAAGAGTTTAAAGATAAAGACTAAATAAATGAAATTTAGAGAAACCAAGATACCTGTTTTCTCTTACTTGTTGCCTCATCTTTTCGTCCTTTAGACTTTCATGTTTTAGTTTTGCCAATTCCATAGCCAGTTTTTCTTCTTGTTTGAGCTGGAGTTCTTTCAATCTCTTGTTTTCTTCTGCCTGAATGAAAAATGTAACTTTGTTGTTTGTGCTCTAGAATCAGATTTTTTTCATCAAGGTTGAATTTGTTTTATAACAGAAAACTAAATTCCTTAAGGCCAACAATTGATGTTTTATTTTAAAATACAAAATGTTGTTTTAATAAAGACTTTTTCAAAAGATTTTATCATGGAAAATTTCAAGTATTGCCAATAGCAAGAAGAATATTAAAGTACACTCTCAGGTACCCACCACCCATGTTTTCAAAAACTGTCAACATTCTGCTAATCTTTTTTCTCTACCTTCCATTTCACTCTTTTTTCCCTTATTCTTTTTCTGCTAGGGTGTTTTAAAACAATCCTAGACATCATGTCATTTACCATGTAAATAATTCAGTACAAATATCTACCTGATCAGAATTTTTTAAAACAATCATGTCATCAACATGTCTAATTAACAATAATTCCTTAATGTCTAATACCATGTCCATATTCAAGCTTCCCCAGTTGTTTCAAGATACTTTTCTAGTTGGTTTGCTCAAATCAAAATCCAAACAAGATCCACATATTGCATCTAATTATTATTTTTCTTAAGTCTCTTATATATTCTGTAACAATCACCTCTCTACATACATTTTTCCCCGAAGCCACTGATTTATTATAGAAATTAGGACATACATCCCGTAGAATGTTCCACATTTTGCATCTGACTGATTGCTTCCCCAGAATATATCACTGAACTTATTTCTCTTTTATATTTCCTGTAAAATGGCAGAAAGATCTTGAGGCTTGATTAAATTCAGTATCTAATGAAAACACATGAAAAGATGTTCAACATCATTAGCCATCAAGAAATGCAAATTAAAATTACAATGAGATATTAGTACGTACCTATTGGAATGGCCAAAACAAAAAACAGTGCCAACCCCAGATGCTGGCATGAAACTATTACTCATATATTGCTGCCTGGGAATGTAAAATGATACAGGCATTCTGAAAATCAGCTTGATAGTTTGATATAAAACTAACATGCAGCTGAGTGCTGTGGCTTACACCTGTAATCCCAGTACTTTGGGAGGCTAAGGCAGGAGGATCCTTAAGGCCAGGAGTTTGAAACCAGCCTGGGCAACGTAGAGAGATGCCGTCTTTACAGAAAATTAGCCAGGTGTGGTGGCACAAATCTGTAGTTCTAGTTACATCAGGAGGTTGAGGTGGGAGGACCACCTCAGACCAGGAGTTCAAGGCTGCAGTAAGCCACGATCACGCCACTGCACTCCAGCTGGGCAACAGAGCAAACCCTGTCTCTTTAAAAAAAAAAAGCCTCCATGCAATTATCATACAACTCAACAATTGTACCTCTTAACCATTTACCCCGGGGAAATGAAAACTTTTTATTTAAAAACCTGTATACAAATGTTTACAGCAGATTTATTCATAATAGCCAATACTGAAAATACTCAAGACATCCTTCATCCTGTGAATGGTCAAATAAACTGTGGTACATCCATACAATGGGATAGTACTCAGCAATAAAAAGAAATGAAGCAATAAAAAAGAATGCAAGCAAAACTTGGATGAATCTCCAGGAATTACGCTAAGTGAAAAAAGCTAATTCCAAAAGATTACATACAGTTTGATGCTATTTATGTAATATTCTTAGTACATGTTATTTTTTAATAATTGAAATATAATTCATATAGCATAAAATTCACCTTTTACAATTCACAATTCAGTGATTTTGTATATTCACAATATTGTGTGTCTGTAACCACTATTTCGTTCCAGATCCTTAAAAGAAATAGACTTTGAAGTTTTGGGTTCACAACAAAATTGAGCAGAAAGTACACAGAGTTCCCATATACTCCCTGTCCCCACACATGCTCAGCCTCCCCTACTATCAACCTCCTCCATTAGACTGGTACATTTGTTACACTCAATAAACCTGTATTTACGTTACTTAAACCTATGCATCATTGTCACCCAAAGTCCATAGTTTACATTAAGGTTCATTCTTGGTGGTACACGTTCTATGGGTTTTGGCAATGCATAATCATATGTATTTACCATAATAGTATTGTACACAATCATTTCACTACCCTAAAAATCCTCTGTGGTCTGTCTATTCAAACCTTCCTCACCTAAAATCCTAAAAAAACAACTTACATTTTTACTGTTTCCGTAGTTTTGCCTTTCCCAGAATGTCACATAGTTGGAATTATACAGAATGGAGCCTTTTTTGGACTGGCTTCTTTCATTAGTAATGTGCACTTAAAATTCCTCCACATCTTTTCATGGCTTCATAGCTCATTTCATTTTGGCACTGAATAATATTCCATTATCTGGATGTATCACAGTTTATCCATTATCTATTGAAGGACATCTTGGTTGCTTCTAAATTTTGACATTTATGAATAATTCTGCTATATATTATAAACATCTGTGCTAACGGCAGCTATAAAGCTGCCATGTTATAAATATATTTTTATAAATGCCATAGATCTATATAGATGATTGTGTGTACGCACAATATATAGCACATCCATGTCTACATTTGTGTGTGGCATAAAATGTCAACACTCCAGAATGTTTACATCACCCCAAAAGAAACCTGTAACCTACTAGCAGTCACTCACTATTCCTCTCACCTTTTCCCCCAATCCCTGTCACCCACTAATCTATTTTTTGTCTCTATGGATTTGCATATTCTGGATATTTCATATAATGAATTCACACAATATGTGGCCTTTTGTATCTGGTTTATTTCAATCAGCATAATGTTTTTAACATGTTGTAGCATGTATCAGTAATTCTTTCCTTTTTATGGCTGTGTAATATTCCGTTGTACAGATGTAACACATTTTGTTTATCCATTTATCAGCTGATTGGCATCTGGGTTGTTTCTACTTTTTGGGCGTTATGAATAATGCTACTATATACACTCATGTATGAGTTTTATGTAGATATATGCCTCCAATTATCTCTCAGGAGTATATTTAGAACCCAGCTACACCACACCTAGATTTCTGACTTGCAGAAACTGAGATAATAAATGGGTGTTGTTTTAAGCTGCTAAGTTTGTGGTAATTTGTTATTTAGCAATTGAAAATTACTACAGCAACTAACGTGTACTCTTCAAAATTGTCAAGGTCATGAAAGACAGGAAAAAGTGAAGAATTCTTACAAACTAGAGGAGACAAAGAATGGAGGAGAAACAATGACTGGCCGGGCACAGTGGCTCATGTCTGTAATCCCAGCACTTTGAGAGGTGGAGGAGGACAGATCATCTCAGGTTGGGAGTTGGAGACCAGCCTGACCAACATGGAGAAACCCCGTCTCTACTAAAAATACAGAATTAGCCGGGCGTGGTGGCGCATGCCTATAATCCCAGCTACTTGGAAGGCTGAGGCAGGAGAATCACTTGAACCCAGGAGGCAGAGGTTGCAGTGAGCCAAGATTGCGCCATTGCACTCCAGCCCGGGCAACAAGAGCACTCTGCCTCAAAAAAATATATATGTGTGTGTGTGTGTGTGTGTGTGTGTGTACATATATATGACTATAGTTTATTCAAGTGCAAAGCTTGAGGATAGCCACTCAGGAAACACAAACTGCAAAATAATGGGTCATTGTTCCAACGTGGGGAAGTTAAGGTTTCACTTATATAGGTAGAGATAGAGAAGCTTAACAGGGTTGCAACATTTTCCATATAAGGTCAGTGTATATATTATAGCAATTTAATTAGTTGCATTCCAAGGAACATTCCATGAGAAAGGGTAATGATCTTGAGGGGTCTTATCTCTGGTGTCTTTCCTAATCATTTACAGAACAAGAATAAGGAGGATTTAATCTGTAATTGGAAAAGCAGAAGTTGTAGCAGCATGCTATGTGACTCAGGACATAGTCATATTCCTCTCAAGGCTAAAAACTAAGGAGACATGACAACTAAATGCAATCTGTGGTCCTCAACTAGCAAAAAAAGACATTAGTGGACAAACTGATGAAATCGGAATAAATCTCATAGTTAACAGTATTCTATCAAAGGTAAATTCTCTATTTTGATAACTTTTTTATGATTTTCATCTATGTAAGATGTTAAGAAGTAGTCAGGTGAAGGGTATATGCAAATTCTCTACACTATTTTTGCAACTCTCCTATAAATCTAAACTTATCTCAAAATAAAAAGTTAAAAATATGCATATTTCCAAGATTGTTCACTGAAAAGACCTGGAAGCAATTATAACCCAAGAATTATGAGTAAACCTAGCACCCAAGTTTTCTTGAAATATTATTTCCACTAAATGATAACAGGGCTTCCTAGCACAATGGCTGATTCCAGGTGTAGGACAAGAAATACAAGAGATAAGCTTTGTATTTGTCCGGGTTCTCTAGAGTGAGTGATTATGAAGGCAGGCAAGTTCTAAGATCTGCAAGGTGAGCTGGCAAGCTGAAGAACTAATGGTTTTGTTCTCATTTGAGTCCTAAAGCCTGAGAACCAGCAGGCTCAAGACCCAGAAAGAGCCAATGTTTTAGTTTCAATTCAATGACAAGAAAAAAAAAAGCAAATGTCCCAGCTGAAAGGCAATCAGGCATGAAGAATTCTGTCTTATTCAAAGGAAGGTCAATCTTTTTGTTCTATTCAGGCCTTCAACTGATCGGATGAGGCCCACCTATATTAGGGAGGGCAATGTGCTTTATACTCAGTTTACAGATTTAAATGCTAATCTCATCCAAAACAACCTACAGAAACACCCAGAATGATGTTTTATCAAATACCTAGAAACCCGAAGGCCCAGTCAAGTTGACACATAAAATTATCAGAAGCCTAGAACATTTTGTTTTGACAGAAAGCAAGGAAGGTATCAAAGATTAAGGAAATATTGTCAAAAGGGCACAGAGGGCTAGGCACAGTGCCTGACACATATAATCAAAGCACTTTGGGAGGCCGAGGCAGGCGGATCACTTGAAGTCAGGAGTTCAAGACCAGCCTGGCCAATATGGTGAAATCCCATCTCTACTAAAAATACAAAAATTAGCCTAGCATGGTAGTGCAGGCCTGTAATCCCAGCTACTTGGGAGGCTGAGGGAGGAGAATCTCTTGAACCCAGAAGGCAGAGGTTGCAGTTAGCCAAGATGGTGCGGCTGCACTCCAGCCTGGAAGACAGATGAAGACTCTGTCTCAAAAAAAAAAAAAAAAAAAAAAAACACAGAGGCAATGTAAAAGGGCATCCAATGGCCAAGGATGAAATAATTTGAGCATCAAAAATAATAAATGCAATTAAGTACATAAATATCTATTAGTCCATAAAGGTATTTTTAAAAAGAGACAAAATCAAAAACTAAAAACAAAATTTTATAAAACAACCACAAGATAGGTAGACACCAATGGAAGAAAATAGGACACCAACTCTTTACTCTGAAAATTAACTGTTTCCTTTTTCAGTAAGAATAAATAACCCTAGTCAATAATACAAGTTCTTTTTCTTTTTCCTTTTTTTTTTTTTTTTTTTTTGTGGGGCAGGGGCAGGGGAACAGGGTGTCTGTCATCCAGGCTGGAGTGCAGTGGCAAGATCATAGCTCACTGCAGCCTTGAACTCCTGGGCTCAAGCGATCCTTCCATCTTGGCCTCCCAAAGTGCTAGAATTATAGGAGTGAGCAGTTGCACTGGCCCGAGGTAACGTTCTTTACAAAGGAATTTCAGCTAATTAAATGTGAAAGGAGTAAAAGAATCAGAAAATCAGTTTTTGTAACCACTAATGAAAGAAAAAATTCTTTTGTGAAACCACAGATGAAAGTTTATGGGAACCTTTACAGTGGAAAAACCAGACTGTCTCCCTAAACCCACTGATCAATACTGGTATCACTAAAAGTGGAACAACCAGACCTCATGTGCTCCCTGTTGTGACACAATGACAAGGACAGCCTCACCTATGGAGTATTCTCACCAAAAAAGGTGGACCGCAATCTAACTGCGTCTTTATGGCTAGGTTCTATTTAGAGGAAATATAACAGATAGGGAAATAAATTAAAGGACCATGAGGAAGCAAACATATATATTCAGAATGTGGGCTACTGGATAAAACAACTGGCTTAGTTTAACAAGCTAAAAACATGAAGTCAAAAAAAAAAAAAAAAGGTGAAGGAGGGGCTGTTTTCAATTAAGAGGGACTTAAACAGACATAACCACCAAATACAGCGTATGAACCTTGCTTGGATCTTGGTTAAAACAAACCAACTGTAAAAGCAGATTTTTGACACAATCACAGAAATGTGTTTATGGAATGGGCGAGATAATAGTATGGTACTCCATATAAGAAAACATCCATATTTTGTTAGATGTATTCTTAAGTATGTAGGAAAGAGTTGGTGTTGATACCTGGGATTTTCTTTCAAATTAAAGAAAAAAATAATAAAAAGAATAGGAAAAATATCCAACCCCTAAGATCTGCTTTCGCAGAGTTAAAAAAAAAAAAAATCGTATCTAAGCTTTTGAATTTGGAACACAGAAGGGTGGATACCATTTTTTAAATTTGCTTTTGTTATTCTCCACAAAATCCTCCAAAATGTTTAACATACAGCAGGTACTCAAAAACTACTGACATAGCAGAATACCTTTCATGTATTTATAAGAATTCACTTCTGTCATGTCTCGATTCTTATTAGTTTCCCTTTTCTACCACCTTAATCCCTTAAAATGTTGAGATATACCAAAGTGTTCATTTTCTACCACTTAATAATGTACACGTTAATTTCAGTAAATTTTTTAAAGGCACCCTTAAACTTTTGTTTTTAGAAATTTATGAAAGGCAACACAATTGTACTTACATGAACAAAACTTGTAGTAATGACTGAGTTCATATTTATGTTAAAAAAAATCTGAGTGCTTATTCTATATCAGGCATTATTCCAAGGGCCTTGCATGTATTAACTCATTATTAAAACAATCCTAAGTAGGAGGTACTATTATTATTCCCCATTTTATAGAAAAAGCATAAAAAAGCAGGCCGGGCGTGGTGGCTCACCCCTATAATCCCAGCACTTTGGGAGGCCGAGGCAGGCGGATCACGAGGTCAGGAGTTTCAGACCAGCCTGGTCAATTATGGTGAAATGCCGTCTCTACTAAAAATTAAAAAATTAGCCAGGCCAGGTGGCAGGCGCTTGTAGTCCCAGCTACTCGGGAGGCTGAGGCAGAAGAATCGCTTAAACCCCGGAGGCGGAGGTTGCAGTGAGCCAAGATCGTGCCACTGCACTGCAACCTGGGTGACAGAGCGATACTCCGTCTCAAAAAAAAAGAAAAAAAAAAAAAAAAAGTAAAAGCAACTTACTCAGGGGTCCGTGGCTAAGGTATAGCAGTAGTAGGATTCAAAGACAGGCCGGCTCCAGAAACCCAGCTCTTTCCGATTACAATGAGCTGAGGCACAATCCGGCATCCCTTACCTGCTGCTGCTGTTTATCTACTCATTTCCAGCATTAGCAGCTCGCTTTCATCATTTCCAAGGTGCAAAATGGAGAAAACAAAATGTAACAATGAATAGAAAAACTTACCTTTTGAATGGCCTCTTCCATATCCAACTCAAATTGTTCATTTTGTAATAATCTGAGAAACTGCTTGCGCTCAACACGGTCATCATTTTCATTCTGCACCATTCGATTCCTGATTTGACTGTTGATGTTTTTTAGCGCTTGGACATGTAATTTCTTGCAGTAGTTTTCATCTACTAATTTCTGATGCCTTTCACTACAGCTCATATTTCTCCTTTTGGAAGCCTACGATGGAAGAAAAAAAGATGCATATTTTGATATTCCAAAATCTAAAAAAATATATTGATATAAACCTTAGTAACAAAGGACACAAAGAGCCTGGCTTCCTTCCTAAATTCAAAGGAGTATACCGAATAAAAAGTAAACGTGGTAGATAAATATGTTCACATATCGATCAAATAGGTATTGCTATTATTTCCTATTTTATGGATGAGACATGAAAAGTAACTTTACCCAAGTTTCTGCAGCTAAAAAATAGCTGTGCTAGGATTAATCGCACCCTACGGACCCATATCTTTACTACCACCCGGGAATTTCTCCTCCCTTCATTCCACCCACCACCACCACCACGACTACCATCACAGGGCCATAAACTGCTGTTCAGAAGCTGCTCAGGTTTTCCTAATATAAGTGTAACAGGTCAACTCGCTGCTGCTATTTATCCATTCGCTTTCTCCTACACCTTTATTTCTACTTATTTCTTCAGAGGTTCTACTGGGCAGATTTAAAGA
This sequence comes from Papio anubis, assembly GCF_008728515.1. Taxonomy (NCBI): domain Eukaryota; kingdom Metazoa; phylum Chordata; class Mammalia; order Primates; family Cercopithecidae; genus Papio; species Papio anubis. The sequence continues at coordinate 132,133,923 of NC_044982.1, forward strand.
TGTATTTAATATACTATCCGAAAAGAGCCAAAAAGGCTGGAAATCACCGCGAGCGTCCCTTCTAATAGGACCTGAGGCCTCCGAAAGCAAATACAAGTTCCCCAATTAATGCCCAGATTAAGCACTTAAAATCCTTTTTTAGAAGCAAATGAGCGCCAAACTAGACTTAAATCAACAAATAAACAAGTAGTTTCGAGTCCCCCAACTGGCTCACCATCTTGGCTGACGAAAAATATCCCCTCTCGTGGGACCGCGGCCACCACCTCCCGCCGCAAACGCAGCAGCCAGCAGCCCCAAGGAGCGCACCTGGCTGCGAGCGCTCGGGTGTTTACGCGGCGTCCTGGCAACGGTGGAGCTGCCCGCCCTCCGCTCGACCAAGACTGACCCACGCAGGGCGTGGCCTCCCATTGGGCGCGGAAAGATCCAATCGGCATTGAGCTTCTTAGGAACGGGCAGGAGGGCTACTTCTATAGGTCTAAACTAGAAAAGCGGGACGTTCAGATTGTGGCCTGACCCCAAGGACTTTGCAGTGGGCTAGGGAAGCTCGATTTCCCTCCAGCGGCCGAACTGTGGTTTGAGTGGGTTTGGGAGCGAAGATCAGGCCTGTGGAAACTGTGCACAGAGAAATACACAAACTACTGCCTAATACCTGGAGCCAAAGGCAATTTCCACGCATGGAGCATCCTGCACACTAAATGCCTAGTCAGCCAGGCTCTGCTAGGGACGATGACTGGTTTAATCCTCAGCTGTGGGAGTCCAGGTCGCTGTCGCCTTTGCTGGGTTGCGAGGCACTGAGGTAGCATGAGCTTCCAGCAGCCTTCACTTCACACCCTGCAGAAGCTGCTGGTAATTTTTGGGACTAAAATGTATGAGCCATATGAATCTTACTCTGCTATGTGGTCCAGGTACTAAGAGAGAGCACGTTACATGATGGCAGGATGTTGATCTGGTTCATTTCATAGGCAGGTTAGACACTAAAGTCCATTTTAAATGGGAGAGTTTAAGAACGATAATGGATCAGAGAAATTAGATACTGATTTTAGAAATGATACATTCAGAGAAATCTTGTCAACACTAAAATATTTTTAAAAGGCGATTAGTGGTATAACTTTGTGTTATTCTAATTTGAAGTCTATCTTCTGTAGCAATATGTCTGCTTAAAGATTAATAACAAATAGGACTTCCAGTTTCAGTGCTGACGTGTAAAAGCTTGGAAGTTGTCACCCCATCCTTACAACCAGAAAAAAAACAACTAAAAATCAGCGACTTCTCTTGGCTCCATCATACAACTGAGGTCGCTCCTCTCTCTGTCCTTTGGTCATTTATCACGTGGTTGCATATCTATGTTGTCACTGCTACTCCACTCATTGCCATCACTGTTTGAGAGGAATGGAGAGAAGGCGTAAACCTGCCCCCTGGGTGTTCTGTGTAAATTGATCTGGAATGGAGCAAAGCAGGCAGCCTGCTATAAATTTCTCTTCTTAGCATATCCATCTCCGCAAGGGGTTGGGCCCTCTATAGAAGGGATAGAAGTCAGGCATGGGTTCAGGGTTGAACAGGGTATAACACATTCAATAGCGTGTCAATAGAATGTGGGTTTTAATTTGTTAATTCCTAATAGTGAAATAGTGACATTGCAAAGTATTTCAGCAAACATGTATGTTTTTTGTTTGCTTCTCGAATTGAGGACTTTTGTTTCTAAAGGGAACTTCAGTTATAATTCCTCATTTCCAGTATACCCTTGGATATGGTAGAAGGATTCATATAATTTAATAGGTAATCTGTGAAAAAGATTTTTGGCCAGAATATTGACCTAAATCCAAGACAAATTTAATCAATTGTAACAATTAGCTGATTTTAACCTGTAAAAACATTAGCCTAACAATTATTACATTTTTAATAGACTTTGCTCTTTTTTCGAAGCAGTTTTAGATTTACAGAAAAATTTACAGAATACAGAGAATTCCCCATCTCACCTCTCCTCCCCACCACACCCATACAATTTCCCCTACTTTTAGCATTACACATTAGTGTAGTACATTTGTTACACTTGACGAACCAATATTAATATGATTAAGTTCATAATCTACATTAGGGTTCACTTTTTGTTTTGTATAGGTCTATGAGGATTTGCTTTGTTTTGTTTTCTGAGATGGAGTCTGACTCTGTCACCCAGTCTGGAGTGCAGTGGCATGATCTCGGCTCACTGAAACCTCCGCCCTCCAGGTTCAAGTGATTCTCCTGCCTCAGCCTCCCAAGTAGCTGAGACTACAGGCGAATTTTTGTATTTTTAGTACAGACGGATTTTCGCCAGTTTGGCCAGGCTGGTCTTGAACTCCTGATCTCAAGTGATACGCCCACCTTGGCCTCCCAAAGTGCTGGGAGTATAGGCATGAGCCACTGCTCCCAGGCGAGTTTTGAGAAATACATCATGTCATGTATCTGGCCAGGAGTGGTGGCTTGCACCTGTAATCCTAGTTACTTGGGAGACTGAGGCAAGAAGATTGCTTGAGGTCAGAAAATTGAGACATATTGTCATGTATCTATCATTACAGTATCATACAGAATAGTTTTATTGCCTAAAAGGTCGCTGTGTTTTACCTATTCATTTCTCCCTCACTCCTTCCTCACAAACCCCTGGAAACCACTAATCTTTCTATTGTTTCTATAGATTTGCCTTTTCCAGAATGCCATATCATTGGAATCATACAGTACGTAGCCTTTTCAGACAGGCATCTTTCCCTTAGCAACAATCATTTAAAGGTTCCTGCAAATCTTTATGTGACTTGATAGCTCATTTATTTTTATCACTACATAACATTCCATTGCATGTCATTATTAAAAAACAATTATTACATTTAAATATTGTTTCTAGTACTAAATTATTACTATCATAAATGATACTTCATTGTTAAGGGAGGATTTATGCCTTCCCAACATTACAAGGAAGTCTTCTTGTTCATTTCCCTCTAGAAAATAGCTTTTTACCTACAGGTCTAGACTGAAAGGTCTAGAGTACTGAGGGGAAGGAACTTTTCCTTATAATAAATGATGAATTATACTGATTAATGTCCCCCAATAGTTACAACATAACGGGGTTGAAGTTAACAGTTACTGATCTGAAATAAAGCATGTTAATAGATGTGCACTGTTACATGTAACTATACAGTAAAAATTATTTACAAAATGGTATTGCTTTATAAAATAAAGCAATTAGAACAAAACAATTTTTCTTTCGTTCAGAAAAATGCTCAAATCTAATCTAATTTGCTGCAGCTGGACACCACCTGCAGATGACTGTTGAAGTACTCTGAACATCACACACTTATCTTTTAAATATTGATAATGCCATTCTTCATTTTCTCGACATGAAATCCCAGAGGGAACAATTATGCTAATAAACCTTAATGATTCTTGCAAATAAATGATCAAACCAAATTGCTGCTGTTGATTTATATTAATGGATGCCTTTAGGATGAGATTTGCCAGTATGGTGCTGCCTCTTGAATCTCAATTCATCTTATTTAGCTGAAGAGGGTACATAGTTTGTTAAATGGATGAAGTGTTTAAAATATAATGTGCTCGTGCAGTTTTTGCACTTCATAATGTTCAAGTATTACCATCTTGCCTTGTGGCAAATCTGCATTTAATGGTTTCATTGTATACAACTTCCTTTAGTACTTTTTCTGTCTGTCATGTAGTTAGAAAGTGACTACTTTCTAGTCGATGCAGAATAGGCTAACTTCCATATGTTGAATTTGATTGTTTCATTAAGACAATAAAATCTGTTTCTGGATATTTTAGCCATCATAATCTGGGAATCATATGGACTGTGTGATGATGTGATCAAGTGCTAAATAATTCTTAGGGGTAAAGAGACACGATGAAATGGTTGGTGACCTCATTGAAACCAGGCTTAGTGGATGTCTTTTGTTCCTGTTCTCTCACTTTCACTTTTGCTCTTGCATCTGTCTTCGTCATGTCTACAGGAATAGGAGATTGCTGACTTCATGAATTCTAGAATAACACTGAGAAAGAACTACAGAATTGTTATATCTTGATTTCCAGGGTTGAGAACAACACAGAGAAAGGATGCTTATTCATTGTAGATATGAATAGAAATTTACCTGGGTAATTTTATTTAAAAGCCACTTTTTGTAAATGAGTAGTAAAATAGAAGACTGGCATCTACATATTATATATATAGGAACAGAATATAGAACTGTGATGTCAAATAACTTGTGATGTCATTAGGAATTTGTTATATGATGCATAGAGACTGTAATTTGGCTAGTGGTGAAGTAAAGATGACCACATTAAATTCATCGTGAAGAGTGGAGGAATCCCCTTCTGAATTATATAAGCTCTTATTGGTAAAAAGAAAAGTATATGTATATACCTATATTTATATAGAGCTATATACATGTGTAAACTACGTGTATATGGATTGTTTTCATTTCTTAACTTTAAAAAGGTACCAAATTTGATGAAATTTGATATATTTATGGCAATTTTTCTAGTGAAAACCAGACCAAAAATTTAAAACAACTAAATACATGATTTTTTATTTACTGCAAAATTTTCTAATTTAGCAAAAAAAAAAAAAAAAAAACCCACAAAAATGGGTGATCTAAACATGCAGTGCTAAGATCACCCATGGCTAATTAAATTGTGGCATATCAGCTATGTACCTAGAGAAGTGTGTCTGGAGGGCCAGAGGGGCCAGCCCAGAAGACACAAACTGTGGAAAGCCTGAGCAGCAGCATCTTGGGAAAGGAGAATAACTGGGCACTCAGAAGCTGGGCACTGACTCTAAGGTCCTAGGGAAAAAGAGGAACACAGCTGCCCTCCATGGGGAACAGCAGATAAAGAATGTGGTCACCAAGGAGGAAGAGCCAAAGAGGCTAAGCTTGCTGTGAGCACAGGAAGTAAGGCAGAGGCCCAGGGCTGTCTACATTGTCCTTGGACCCACCCTCCTTGGACTGTTGGACTACTGATAGATGTCTGAGATGGACGGAGAGAGGAAGAGAGACAGAGAAAGAGAAAGAGAAAGAGACACTGAATCAATTAACTGAAAGATGAAACAGATAAGAACAGTCCAGCAGTTCTGTAACAACCTTGCCTCAATAATAGATGACAAAGCGCATAAGGAAGTGCAGTGGAAAACACTTGATTAATATTAGAAAACATTATCTGCTACCTTATCATTTATTGATTTATTGAGTGCCTCCTACATGCCAATCACTTCACATATAATTGTCTTTACTTAGTAGAACAACCCCATTCACTTTATATATGAAGAAAACAAGATTCAAAGGAAAGAATTAACTAGGCAAGCTTGTAGAAAGGGGTAATAGTGGGACAGAGATTTGTACGAAGTCTGTCTCTATAGCTCTTTTCATGAATCTAGCATTTTTCAAACTATGGATCACAAACAGTATTTAAAAAGAAATGGAATAGAATAGTCCAGAAAATATAAAGTATATCAAATCTAGTTAACTAGGTATTGTTTTGTGACAATTTTTAGTTCTAGATAGATGATAGATTGACCTATCGATAGATAGAATGTATACATTGGATCACGATGTAAAATATGTATCTTACTAAGGGTGAAGGTCAAAAAGGTTTGAAAATGAGTTAGACCATATTGCCTCTCTTTCTAAATCTTAGGAAGATGCTTCTTTGAATTATAGTACATTTCACATTTTAAGAATTTTTCCCACAATGTCGAGGGCATCACTCCACTCCAAATAATTTTTTCAAAGAATCACTGAATCCGACATATTTGAAGTATTTTCAACAAGTTGTACCAATCCTTCCAATGATTATAGAGTAGTAACCCAAAGTGATTCCTCGTTTACTCTTTCCTAGGCAAACCCTACTTTGTATTACAATTAATTACTCTGACTATAATAAAAGACATCATGTTAACAATATCATAGATGATATAACAATTTATACATAATGAAATGTGATGTGCTCATAGAATATTATACAATATATGTTCTACATAGTATTTATAGAACAATAATGACAATTACTAAATTTTATTGGGTATCCAGTACTTGCTGATTTGTGTCCAGATCAGTAATAACAGTGATATTTTTGTAGAAGCAGAGACTTTCTAATTTGGAAGTGTGGGGAATGCTAGAGAAAACTGATGCAGGCATAAAGGTAGCATCTGGAGAGAATGGAAACAACGGTTTCAATATTAATTTTATAAGCAGGTAGTGCCAAGGGATCCAATTAGATCAACAGGTCCATGTGACGGGAATCAAGGAAACAGATCCTTCCATCTGACCCATCCCACTGGAGATGGTGTATAAACTTAATTAGTTTCCTTGGTCCTCTACTTGGTGATTTCTGTCCACATATCAATGAAGAGTTCAATATATAGAGTGAAAACCTACCCTATCATAGGTCTCTTGTTTTATAAGATATTGCTGTGAGGATTACAGAATAACCAGAACAAGGTAATAGTGGCCTCTAAGGCAGCATCAGTCATAAAAGTAGCAAAAAAAAAAAAAAAAAAAAAAAGAAAGAAAGAAAGAAAGAAAATGGGAAGAGTAAAAGAGTGAATAGCACCCTAAGTGATGAGAGATGTTCTTGCTTCCTATTAATTTTTTATGCTTCTTTGGCTATTTCTATACTAATGTATTCAGAGCAACAATTACCAACTGTGTACCTCTCCACCATATAATTCTGTTCCTTAGGGTTTTTCTTTCTTTCCTGGTGGATATACCTAAGAAATAGTCAAATAATAATTCACAAAACCTAATCCAGCCCCTTAGTGGTTTAGAATCTATTATAGTACCTGGCATCTGGTGACCTGAACTGATCTGATAAATTTGATCAAATCTATGACATCATCAATGATATGCACCATTATTTTATTCATCAGTAAAGAAGAAAACAATCCTACTAATTAAATTGTAGCAAATCATCTATTTTAAGATATCCCAATTTCAGAAAGGTTAGAATGCAAAGAAAAAAAGTCTTAGAATCTGTGAAAACATGGATTTTTTTTTCTCTCTGGAAGTAAATTTTACTATAATGCATTTATCCTAATGCCATGCCATCCTAAGAGATCGTAAATGAGGAACTGCAATAATGGTAACTACAACAACCAAAGAGAAACCATTGCTATTCAGTCCCCACCAGCACAGTAAGATCCTAATCACTACTCAAGTTATATACATTTTTATCCCTCCTTGGCATCAACCAGGGCAATCGCTACACTCTGCATCAGTTAGAGTCCTCTGAGATGCAAATGCCGAGATAGAATTGGATGGTCAAGAGGTTTATTTGGGGAAAGTCCTAAGAAAGATAAAGAGGGAGGGGAAAAAGAGATAGACCATAATACAGATCTAACCCATAAAGGCAGAGAGGAAAAGAAAAAGGAGTGTTAAGCAGCAGCACAATTCTGAGAGAGTTTCTACTAGGCTAATGGGAAATCTCCAAGCAAAGACTTCCCAATAGATATGTCCCATGTTGTATCAAAAGCCCTGGCTCTCATATCCTGGCATTGGCCAGGAGTACTCAGGGGATAGCATGGTCTCAGCATGGACGCAGCAGCAAATCTGAGTGGTAGCATCTGGAGGTTTGTGGAAGAGCACTTTCCTTGCAGTAGGTTCCTTTAAGAACAATTTTGAGCAGGGCACTTCCACGACTGCCACACTGACATATGGCATGCTACCACGCTTCCCACATTTATAGTGGCTCTCATTTCCTCCAATCGTTTCATACATCGTATTTATTATTATTGCTGCTTCACTGAACTCTTCTCTAAAATTACTCTACATGCTAGATTTTCTGCCCACATCTTGGAATCAGACACATAGAATCCCTGAGGGATGGCATGGCCTGCAAGTACCACCTGGATTAGACATCACTCACATGGTCGAACTGCAATGCCTGTTTCCCAACCTCCCACTTAAGGCAAAACACCCACTGCATCTCCTTCCCAGAGTTTACCGGCTAAGTACGCAAATTAGGACACAGTTCTTCCCCACTCCTCTTTTACAACTGTTACTGCCTAAAGAGTATGGAAAAGGTTTCAAAATTTTAAAACTGAGGCTTGAAAACCCTTACAAGAAAACATTCGTGAGATGAATGTCCAGGTATTTTATAAAAGGCTATAACAAAAGAACCATCTGTGTTCAAATAATATGTCATGATCAGAAACACAGAAACTCATACAAGCTTTAAGGATGCAATACTGAATCAATTTATAGGGTATGGCGGCAAGAATAGACAGTATCTTTGACCTTGAACAAGTCATTTAACCTCCCTGATGTCTATTTCCTCTTCTATAAAATGAAGAGGGTAGGGTAGAATATCCTTGAGGCCTCATCTAGCACTAACATTCTATGAAATAAAAGTCAACTTAGAGATTAATTGGGTTTCTGAGCCTCAAGCAATTAATTACACTGTCGCTGCCCTTTACCAGACCCATCACAGAAGAAAATTAGATTCAACTGACAGATTTTAATCTTCACCAACTCATGTTGATTTTAAGTCCAACATTATTTTTTAAGATTGCAAATTAATGCTTTCACAAAAGGTTCAAAAGCTTTCAGGTCAAGAAATTTGACCTGATAGACACATTGTAATACTTAAACCATTCTTTTCTATTTACAAAAAGTTGTACTGACTTCCCTACCCCCGCCCCATGCCCCCCTAGTATTCAGAAGCTCAGCAGGCACTCCGCTACAGTTTTATGAAATGAAAGTGGTTTTATGAAGTTCTTCACCAATTTCTGAAATTCTCAAGGATATCTGTGATCAGGGACTTTAATTCTGCCCACATCTACTTTATCTAATTCCATTATGTTCTTTTTACTTTTCTTTGGCTTTCTGCCTGCCTTCCCTTCCCTTGCCTTTACCTGTACTTGAGTCAACATTGAATTATTAACAGAAAAACATGTTGGTTTATTTTCTAGCAAAAAAAAAAATCAGTTTGGGTTTCCAGTTAATAGAGAAGTATCTCATCATATCCTCCCTTTTGTGTGTGGGTGTTTTTCTTTTTTTGGGTTGGAGTTCTCGCCCAGGCTGGAGTGCAGTAGTGTGATGTAGGCTCACTGCAACCTCCACCTCCCAGGTCAAGTGATTCTCCTGCCTCAGCCTCCTGAGTTGCTGGGACTACAGGCACCTGCCACCATGCCCAGCTAATTTTTGTATTTTTTGGTAGAGATGGGGTTTCACCATGTTGGCCAGGCTGGTCACGAACTCCTTACCTCAAGTGATCTGCCTGCCTCGGCCTCCCAAAGTGCTGGGATTACAGGCATGAGCCACCGTGCCCAGCCCATATACTCCTTTTAATGCTTATGTATTTAAGCAGTACTGATATTTTCTATTTTTCTCTTAAATATTATAGCTCATATCTACTTTAGATTTAAAAATTAAATCTCACAACTTTTAGTTTATTGAACTTTGATTTCCAATATCCAGTTTCTACTTCTGTGTCATGTTTATTTGCACCAATAATATCTCTGACATACAGAAAGGCAGGAAGAATAATATAAACACACAGGTATCCATAATCTGACACATGAAAAACTGTGGAACCTGGCTCTATGCCATCAGTGCACCTCTTTCTGTCCCATTTCTTCCACCCAGAGATATCATTGTACTGTATTTAATAGTGTTAATCATTCTTGTGCATGCCTTTATACTTTATACTTTCAACTTGAAAGAGATATGTGATACTATTTTGCATGTCTAATAAGATTGAGTCATATTTCTGCAAATCTCTTTAAATTAGACACCATGTTTGTGAGAATATTCCACTGTAGTATATTTACATCTACTTTATCTTTGACAAGCTATGACTTATATTTCTACTTTCTCTGAAATGTCTATTAATGCACAGAAACTTTAAATTTAATATAGTCAAGCTTATCATTTTCTTTATGTTTTGTGATTTTTGCCTTCAGTAGTCATTTACTAATCTGAGATCATAAAGCTTTTCACAATACACCTTTAATTCACTTGGGATTTTTTTTGGATAATGTGAGGTAGGTGTCCAATTTTATTACTCTTTTGTCCATAGGGATAACAAGTTGTCCCCGCACCACTATCTCTCCCTATTAATCTATAATGTACTGATTTCATACTGTTTTAATTATGATCTGTTTATGATAATACTTGCTACCTTGTAGAGCAAGGTCTTAATTTGTTCTTCAGAACATTTTTGGCTCTTCTTTGCCCTCTGTTCTTCGATATAAATTTTGATATTCCTTGTCAAGTTTCATGGAAAAAAACTGTTGAGAACTTTATTGGAATTTAATTGAATTTATGGATCAATTTTTTAAAAGCCAAACAATTTAAGTTCTATTCATGTACATGGTGCATCTTTATTATGTCTCTTTAAAAATGTCTTTTAAGTTTTATAATTTTCTCTATAAAGATTTCATGCTTTTTTGTTAGATTTATTCCTAGGTATTTTAAATTATTTGTTGCTGTCATAAATAATATCTATATTATTTGGGGTCGAAACAGGAAACAGTACCCTCAAATTGAGTCATTTAAAAAGATGCAGACAAGGTTTAAGGAGATAAACAGGAATTGTACAGTACTCAGGAGCCAGTAACTTTGGGGAAATATTACTACTCCTGAGCCTAAGGGAAAGGGGAGAAGGCACTTTTCTAGTGTTCTAAATGTTCTTTCTTCTTACAAGAGAAATTATCTTACTAGTAATCACATTGCCCTTGGAGTCATTGTCTCCACTGTATTATGACAATATTTTAGCATCAATCAAGAAATGTGTCAAGTAGATACATGATACGATATCAGAGACCATGGAAATTTTACCAAAACACCATGGAGATGTGGTCCCAAGGCTAAGGTAGCATAGAGTTGAGTTTATGCGGATTTATAAATATAAAATGAAAAAAAAAAGATTTTAAAATATATTTGACTATTAGCCTTCTTTTAAAAATCGTTTTCCTTTTGCCTCCACTCAGAACACCTATCTACTATTAACTGGCACATAGTGGGCATTCAATAAATACTTGTTGAATGAATAAATACGGAGCAAATTCTATTAGGAAAAGCAGTATTATGTGTAAGAAACACTTCCCTAAAATAAAAAAAAAAACAGTCATTTCTAACATAGAAATCTAATATACCCAAATAAAGCGCCTAGAACATGGAAAAGGAGGACTAGAAATGTATTAGGCTTCAGAAAGACCAATTCCTCCTGTCCAGTTAATTATAGCTTAGAAGAATAGGGACTTATGGCTAGCAAATCAAAATCTGAAAGTGTGTTTCAGGGTTTAACAAATAAGTAAAATATTACTTATATAATTAATGCTCTCTTATGAGAAAAGTAGGTTATGAGTTTAGTGAGTTGACATTTTGTTCTGCTCAGCTGGGGAAGGCTTTCTGGTGTAGAAAAGCCAATTCCTTAAGTGACTCCTATGTTCTATGATTGATAAAAATAGCTATCCCTGGACTTTTTTTTTTTTTTTTTTTTTTGAGATGGAGTCTCACTGTGTTGCCCAGGCTGGAATGCAGTGGTGCAATCTCGGTTCACTGCAACCTCCACCTCCCAAATTCAAGTGATTCACCTGCTTCAGCCTCCCAAGTAGCTGGGACTACAGGTGTGTGCCACCACACCAGGCTAATTTTTTGTATTTTCAGTAGAGATGGGGTTTCGTAGTGTTAGCCAGGATGGTATCAATCTCCTGAACTCATGATCCACCCACCTGAGCCTCCCAAAGTGCTGAGATTACAGGCATGAGCCACCGCGCCCAGTCGTATCCCTGGAATATTATTGACAGCAATAGCTGCTCCCAATTTAACATTTAATACTGCTTTTGCTACCAGTAAGCTGTCTAATCCTGTGCCCACAGTTACATCTAACTTTAATGAGGGAATTATCTCATTGATTTCAACTCTGCATGAAAACTCTTCTTGCATGAAAACTCTTCTTCTTTATTAGTATTCTATTTACTTAATTTTATGCATTCAAAGTATTTTCCGCTTAACCAGACCTGGATGCTCTACTCTTTGCCCTAGAAATTGTCCAAGTGATCCTTATAGCTGTAAACTGAATCCTAGCAAATAATAATACCTAATATGTACTTGTTTTATTATGTACTATAAGCACTTCGCATCTGTTATCTACTTTCACCCTTTTAACAACTCCAGGCATAAGTACTATGAGTACTGCTATTTTAGAGAGGAAAAGAGAAAGAACCTGAACAGCTAATCTTGGTTGCCTAAGATAATTCAGCTATGAAGTGATGAGGCCAGGATTTGAGAATCCACATGCTGAACCACTGAACCATGTTACCATCCAGGCAAACACTGAGAGCCTCCTCAGCAATAAACTGAAGCCGTGAACAATCAGATAAACTCTCCTCTCACCATTCCCAGATGCTGGGAGTAGTGCAGTGAGAGGGAGTTGGGTTTGAGAAACACCTGGTACCAACTACAAGCCCCAAAATTATAATTTCAGACTAGTAGAACATATCTAATAAGAATCTATGATTTGCCAAATGCTCGCTCAGACATATGCCGAATTTACTAATTATAACATCCTTGCCCTTTCATGGCCATATTTTTGCAGAAAGATGAAGGAGCTAAGGTATAATTTAGTTTTATTTCAGAGACTAAACTTGCCAGGGTGAAAAAACATACTGAAAAGAGGGTCCTTTTCCTAGTATCCACTGGGCAGGCCTGAGCAATAAAGGCCACAGCAATAAAGGCCACAGTCATGTGTCCTCGTGACCTCACTTACATGACAAGAATCCACTTTTTCCTCGTATGGGCTGCCTCAGTTTTATTTTCCGCCTCTGAGCCACAGAACACATTAATTCTCAATTACGCTTACTCAGTGCTGCAATCTGTAGTCCTTATGTGGACAAAACTGTAACGGGAAGCACAAATCATTAGTTCTTCCAACACCATCCAACCTGAGGAGTTAATATGGTTTGTTTATTTTAAAGAAAAGTCCTGGGAATTGGATTCAAATGAATCTGTAGAATTAATGAGTCGAGTCTCATCTTTCTTACGAAGCAGAATGACCACTGCAGATGGTTAAGACACAATCCCAGGACCTGGTGCATAATGTAAATCCCTCACAGGATGTCAACTAACAACAATAATGTCAGTAACAACAAAACAACACTGTTATCTACATATGGCAACACCTATCAGAGATAGGAAAGTGAAAGTATTTTAGAAGTACAGGCCGGGTACAGTGGCTCACGCCTGTAATCCCAGCACTTTGAGAGGCCAAGGCAGGTGGATCATGAGGTCAGGAGATCGAGACCATCCTGGCTAACACAGTAAAACCCCGTCTCTACTAAAAATACAAAAAAAATCAGCAGGGTGTGGTGGCACGTGCCTGTAGTCCCCCAGCTACTCGGGAGGCTGAGGCAGGAGAATGGTGTGAATCCGAGAGGCGGAGCTTGCAGTGAGCCGTAGATCACACCACTGCACTCCAGCCTGGGTGACAAAGCGAGACTCTGCTCTAAAAAAAAAAAAAAAAAAAAAGAAGTACAACACTAACAAGAAAAGAGTCCTCTGCAGCAAAGCCAGCTCACTAGAGACTCTTAGTACATCATTTTATCCAACTGCCTCGCAATGGATACTCAGAATAATGTTATTAATAGCAACCAAAAAATGACATCAATTTGAAAACACTAGGTTTAATGGATGCTGTCTCCAGGTCTGAGGACTTATTTTCCCAGATTCTGGGAGTGCTGCCAGTAGACAGCCCTAGCTGTCAGCCCTCTCCAGAAATTATCCTTGGTTGTAGACCACTCTCACCCAGTATCAGCTTGCATCCATGAACGCCTAGCCTTCTCACTGTGAGGGGAGTCAACCCTGAAGGGTCATCTAGCTTTACAGCTCCTGAGGGAATAGCTGAGGCCTTTGTTGAGACTGCAGTAAGCTCAGCTTTTCTTTCACTCCAGACCTGCCTCCTTCCCTTCCACAAATGTTGATCCTTTGAGCAGTCTCTGATATGGTTTGGCTATGCTCTCACCCCAATATCATCTTGAGTTGCAGTTCCCAAAATCCCCACGTGTGGTGGGAGGGACCCTGTGGGAGGTAACTGAATCATGGGAGCAGTTTCCCCCATGCTATTCTCGTGATATTAAGTTCTCACAAGATCTGACGGTTTTATAAGGGGCTTCCCCCTTCTCCTTCCTGCTGCCATGTGAAAGAGTAACTAATACAGCAAGTTGGTACTGTAGAGGGTGGTGTGCTTCTATGAAGACACCCAAAAATGTGGAAGTGACTTTGGAACTGGGTAGCAGGCAGAGGTGGGAACAGTTTGGAGGGCTCCGAAGACAAGAAAATGTGGGAAAGTTTGGAACTTCCTAGAGAGTTGTTGAATGATTTTGACCAAAATGCTGATAGTGATATGGATAATGAAGTCCAGGCTGAGGAGGTCTCAGATGGAGATGAGGAACTTCTTGCAAACTGGAATAAAGGTGACTCTTGCTATTCAAAGAGACTGGTGGCATTTTGCGCTTGCCCTAGAGATCTGTGAAACTTTGAACTTGAGAGAGATGATTTCAGGGTAACTGGCAGAAGAAATTTCTAAGTGGCAAAGTGTTCAAGAGGAAGCAGAGCAAAAAGGTTTGGAAAATTTGCAGCCTGACAATGCGATAGCAAAGAAAACCCCATTTTCTGAGGAGAAATTCAAGCCAGCTGCAGAAATTTGCATAAATAACGAGGAGCTGAATGTTAATCACCAAGACAATGGGGAAAATGTCTCCAAGGCATGTCAGAGACCTTCACAGCAGCCCCCTGCATCACAGGCCTGAAGGCCTAGGAGGGAAAAATGGTTTCATGGGCCGGGTTCAGGCACCCCCAGTTCTATGCAGCCTCGGGACATAGTGCTCTGCATCCCAGTGGATTCAGCTCCAGCTGGGGCTAAAACGAGCCAATGTACAGCTCAGGCCATTGCTTCAGAGGGTGCAAGCCCCAAGCCTTAGAAGCTTACATGTGGTATTGGGCCTGCAAGTGTACAGAAGTCAAGAATTAAGGTTTAGGAACCTCCACCTAGATTTCAGAGGATGTATGGAAATGCCTGGATGTCCAGAAGTTTGCTGCAGGGGCATAGCCCTCATGGAAAACCTCTGCTAAGGCAGTGTGAGAGAGAAATGTGGGGTCACAGCCCCCACACAGAGTCCCCACTGGGGCACTGCCTAGTGGTGCTGTGAGAAGAGGGCTTTTGATTTTACAGGCTCATAGGTGGAAAGGACTTACCTTGTCTCAGATGAGACTTTGGACTTGGACTTTTTAGTTAATGCTGGAATGAGTTAAGACTTTGGGGGACTGTTAGAAGGGCATGATTATGTTTTGAAATGTGAGGACATGAGATTCAGAAGGGGCCAGGGGTGGATTGATATGGTTTGGCTGTGTTCCCACTCAGATCTCATCTTCAATTGTAGTTCCCATAAACCCGATATGTCAAGAGAGGGACCCAGTGGGAGATAATTGAATCATGGGGGCAGTTTCCCTCATGCTGTTCTCGTGATAGTGAGTGAGTTCTTATGAGATCTGATGGTTTTATAAGGGGATTTTCTCCCTTTTGCTAGGCACTTCTCTTTCCACTGCCATGCAAAGAAGGATGTGTTTACTTCCCCTTCCAGTACGATTGTAAGTTTCCTGAGGCCTCCCCAGCCATATTGAACTGTGAGTCAATTAAACCTCTTTCCTTTATAAATTACCCAGTCACAGGTATTTCCTCATAGCAACGTGAGAATGGACTAATAGAGTCCCTAATACGTATTCTGCATGCAAATATCCATCTCTAAGACTGTTTCTCAGGGAACCCAAGTTGCAATACCAATGTAATCAAATTTCTTGTTTCTAATGTTATTAAAATGTATTGCTTTACATTAAAGATGTACACATTTTTAATAATCATTTAAAAATATGCTATTGTTTGGATATGTTAAAATTACCTGCCACAGAACCACTTTCCTCTGGAAACAAGTAGGGCTGGTTGATTTGCTGTGATGGAAAAACAATCAGGAGTGTGAAGGGCATTTAAAGTAGGCTACAAAATTGTTAAGTCTCCATACTTAAGAAACCATACTGGGAATTGGGAAATGGCATTGGAGTTTACGTAGAGGGCAGAGAAATTAGGAGGTTGCTAGTCCCAGTGGGATCCACACAAAGTTTTTGTTGTTGTTGTTAAGGCCTCTAGCTATACAGCTTCTTGAAGGCTAGGACAGATTCCCACAAAGGGCTCTGTCAAAGGCATTACAGCATAGTGAAGATGACTTCGTGTAGCCATCATCTGCCTTCTCTCTGTTCTTAGTCCCCTCTGCTGTTGGTCTCTCAGAACATCTTTTCCCCCTAATATTTTATTAGCCAATGGAAGTATGCAGAGGATATTTGAATTTTAGAAGAGAATTCAAAAGAAGGTATAATCTTTCAAATATTCGCGTGAATCTGAATTGCCAATGAGAGTTTCAGATACTATAACTAAGAGCAGAAATGGTAATTTAGGGGAGACAGTCTACCCAGTGTTGAGCCAGATAATCTTTCCAAACACCTTTAATAGAGCCTTTGATTAATTGTGCCTTGTGCTGTGATTACTCATCCACCCCACACTGACACCTTGGTCATACAGTTTGCCTCACTATCAGTTTGAACTTCAACTCTGAATTTGACAATTCATTCAATAAGTAATTACTGAGAACCTACCAGGTGCCAGAGATACAGTAGTAAACAATCAAGACAAGGTCCCTGCCTTCTACTGGAGGAAGACAAATAAACAAACAGATAAACAAATATCATTGTTGCAGATAGCAAGAAGGGCTAAGACAAGAATAAAGCAAGGTTAAGTTAGAGGACAACCAGGTGACCATTTTAGCTGTGACAAGTGAGGTCAATGAAGACCTTTCTGAACAGGTGACATGTGAACAGACACCTGAATGGTGAACATCAAGTCGTGAAGATTTAGGCAGAAGAGCATCCCAGGCAAAGGCTGTACTAGGAGCACAGCAAACAAAGGGGAGAATGACAGATGGGTTGGAGCAGTAGGCAGGGGTCAGATCAAATAATTTGGATTTTGTTCTAAATAATTACAGAAGTCACTGAAGGATTTTTTGTAAAGAATGAGACATTTGATGTGATCTAAATTTGCAGAGATCCCTCCAACGGCTGCTTGAGGAGAGGGCTGTAAGGGAATGACAGTGAAGTCAGTTGGAAAGGTAGAGTTACAGAGCGGGTGAGGTTGAGCATAGTGGTGGTAGAGGTTATGGGAAGTACTAGGTTCAGAATGGATTTTAGAAATAAAACCAACAGGACTTGGCAATGGATTAGGTATAAAGAATGACAAAGAGATGACTCAAATATATCTCCCAGGTGTCCTTGCTGGCATAACTGAATGAATGATAGTATTATCGATTGGGATGGAGAACACCGGAGTAGACTTGGAGGCCAGGGAAAAGTAAAGAGTTGTGTTTGGACATGTTAAATTTGAGATGTCTACATCTCACTGAAGATCTTAAATAGGACACTTGTATATATAAATCTATAGTTCAGAAGAGAAGCTGGGGCTAGAAGTGTAGTTCTACACATCAACTGATAAGGATGCTTTTGAAACCCATGAGACTAGGCATATCAAGGAGATCAAAGGTATAAGAGATCAAGGACTGAGCCTTGAGGAACTTCAAGAAATTAGGAGGTTGCTAGTCCTCCTAATATTTACAGACCACTTCAATATTTACAGAAGTGGTTTACAACACTTCATGCACATTGAAATTACTAGAATTTTTTAAAATGTTGAATCTCCACCCATCCTTCACAGATCTGATTGGACTGGTCTGGGGTTCAGTTTGAATATCAAGAAATTTTAAAACTCAGTGATTCTAATGCGTAGCTAAGGTGAAAACCACTGATTACAAATTGTTAATAGCAGCTGTCTGACAGGCTGAGTGGGGAGAATCACGTAAGCCCAGGAGGTCAAGGCTACAGTAAGCTATGTTCATACCTTGCACTCCAGCCTAAGTGACAGAGCAAGATCCCAACTCTTAAAAAAAAAAAAATGGGAAGAGAAGGCTAAGCTGGAATTACTCGAATGAAAAGAGCCATAAGCGAGGTAGGAAGAAAACCAGGACAGCAGTATCCTGGAAATTAAGTGAAGAGACTGTTGCAAGTATGGAATGGTCAACTGTGACAAATGCTAATGACACATTAAATGAGAGAGGAGAGAAGGACATGAGGGTGTGGGTGACCCAAACGTGAAGTTTTTATAGGATGTAGGGATGAAGGCCTGCCCAGCACAGGCTAAAGGGAGTGGATATTGAGAAGGTGGGGATTGCTGCTGTGTGCTGTGTCCCTTCTGCCCTGGGCCAGGGTCACCCAAATCCTAGGCTCACATCCAGCATCTCTGGCTGCTCCTTGTTCAGGGGCTTGGATGGCCAATGCCCCTCAAATAACACTATCTCAATTACTTATTCAAAAAGCCAGTCAACATTTATTCCACAGCTCACTGAATACATACTCAGCACTTACATGTGCTAGTTATTGTTAGGTAGTGGGGATACAGTGCCAAGTAAGAGTTCTTGCTCTCATGACATTGTCAGTTCACTGAGGAAGAGGGTCACAAATAATCACAACAAAATAGCAATATTGATTCTACTCTTCTTTCTACTCTCATTTCCACTCATCTAGTTTAGGTAATGAAAATGAATAATAATGTCCTCAGCAGCCTTCCTGTATCCAGTTTCTCCCTTCTTGCCAATCTAGTTTAAACCTTGCTGGCAAATTCCTCTTTCTAAAACACAGCCCTGTTCATGTTATCTGTTAATTGAGGAAGCATTCATTGAGCACCTACTAAGTACAAAAAGAAATGCAAGGTCTTCCCTCCTATAATCTAGGGTCAATTTATGGTTCAAAAATCTCAATCACGTAATATCGATTAGAAGTAAACTTAGCATGTGAGGCCGAGGCGGGCGGATCATGAGGTCAGGAGATTGAGACCACCCTGGTTAACACGGTGAAACCCCGTCTCTACTAAAAATACAAAAAACTAGCTGGGCGAAGTGGCGGGCGCCTGTAGTCTCAGCTACTCAGGAGGCTGAGGCAAGAGAATGGGGTAAACCCGGGAGGCGGAGCTTGCAGTGAGCTGAGATCACGCCACTGCACTCCAGCCTGGGCGACAGAGCGAGACTCCGTCTCAAAAAAAAAAAAAAAGAAGTAAACTTAGCAGATATCTAGTCCATACCTGAATCTCCTATATGAATCTCTTTATAAATGATAAATGGACAGCTGGATGGAGAATCCATTTTTTTAAAGGAGCCAAATACATATTCTAGAAGCTGGAATTTTTACAAGTTCTTCCTTCAGTCCCTCTTCCTGCTCAACGGAGTACAAGCTTCTTCATTGCCATTCAAGACCTTCTGTAGGCCAGGCATAGTGGTTCAAGCCCATAATCTCAGTATTTTGAGAGGCCAAGGTGGGAGGATCGCTTGAGCCCAAGAGTTTGAGACCAACCTGGACAACACAGTGAGATCTTGTCTCTAAAATAAAATAAAATAAAATAAAATAAAAATTAGCGGGGCATTGTGGCATGCTCCTGTGGTCCCAGCTACTTGGGAGGCTGCGGTTGGAGGATTGCTTGAGCCCAGGAGTCAAGACTCCAGTGACTCACGATCATGCTACTGCACTGCAGCCTGGGTGACACAGCAAGATCCTGTCTCTTAAAAAACTAAAGTAAATGAGAAGCTGAGGCAGGAGAATCACTTGAACCCAGGAGTTTGAGAAGAGCCTGGGCAACATGGTGACACTTCATCTCTACAATAGATATAAAAATTAGCCTGTCGTGGCGGTGTGCACCTGTAGCTACTCAGGAGGCTGAGGTGGGAGGGTCACCTGAGCCTGGGGAGTTTGAGGCTGCAGTGAGCCATGATCACGACACTGCACTCCAGCCTGGGCAACAGAGTGAGATCCTATGTTAAATAAAAATAAAATAAAAAATAAAAAGACCTTCTGTAGTTTGACCCTAAGGCACTCATGTCCTAGTTTCTGATAATCTCCCTTTACATTACCTTTCCGGGATGTGCTTTCACACCATCACACTTTCCCCTTATTCCATATAATCAAATCTTACACACCCTTCAAGGCCAAGGTCAAGGTCCACCATCTCCATAACACTATGCTGAGTCCCTTAGCTGACTCATTACCTCCCTCACCTGAGATCCCTCAGGCTTTACTTTTACGTTCCTTAGGGGTTTCTACATTTGATGATTGGTGCACCTGTCCTTTTTTTCATGCCTCACTGAAAGGTCCATGAGATCTGGGCTTATCTCCTGGATGTCTCTGTCTCCTCCATGGTACTCAGCATAGTGACTTGGAGGTTTCACTTGACAGACACTTGTGGAATGAATAGAGCAGCGATTCTCTGGATCTGTTTTTCATTTTGTGAAAGGAGCAGCTTTCTTAACATACAAAGATTTCTACTAACTCTAATAATATAATTCCTAAATTTAAAGTATTCGATAGTATTGCATGCCTGATACTGTGTTTTCCATTTCAAAGACACGATTGTGATTTTTTTGGGGGAAAGACAATACACAAGAAACAATTCACCTATAAACTGAATATTTTAAAATGCTAGTTGTTAGCAACAGAAAATAACGAAGTTGCTTATAGTGGGAGGAGATACATGTAGTCAAGAGTCACCAGAGCATTACAAGGAAGAGGTGCTAGCTGAACTGGGCTTTGAAATCCCTATACAGTTAAGTCCTGAACATTATAAGCCTAAAACAAAGGCTAAGTCAGGGCCACTAGAGGGAGCCAAGGCTTGCAATCTGCAGAACGTGCTTCGGCTGAATTAGCCTTGAGTTCACATATTCTAAAACATTTGCTTAGCAGATTGAAAAGGATCATCTTTATCACACATTTGAATGCATCTAGAGGACCATTTCTAAAATGCAAGCTATGTTGAGTTTATTTTCAGTTTTTAATAGTGTTAAACCTCTTTGGAGAAGATTAATATTAAGAACTTAATGTCTGTGCATTTCATGCCATTTTTGCCAGTGACTATATCCTGAGACTTATTGGTGAGCTAATCTAAGATATTTAACAACCCCTAATGGGGTTTCTAGGGATGGAGGTAGAGAAGGATCAGGTGGGATCCTGTTCTATTCCCCTCCCACCTAATCAGACTGGCCGGGAGCTGGGCTGTCCTGGACCCACCAGTTCTCAGAGCTTGAGGCTCTCATACCATCAGGCCGGGGTCTAGAGGTTACTACCCATATTTTCAAATACCAAGCCTGTGGGACCAATTATGGCCACCCACCTCTAGCCTTTTCACTCGGTCCAAACCTACAGAAAGCCCCAAGCAAGTAGTGTTTTAAAGTACCTGGATATTCTGGGGCAGCTGTGTGAGCTCAGTCTGATCACCATCACCAGACCTGGCCCTGGTATTGGGTCTTGATGGATAGCTCAGGGTAAAGGAGTGAGGCTCCCATTCACAGTCAGGTGATAAGAGTAAGGAGTAGCTGGAAGGTGAGGGAAAGTAAATTGGCTAATATCCTGATTGACTACCCTGCCTCAAAGAGGGTGACACTAGACAAGGTGAAATTACATGAAATCACATATTTACTAAAGAATATAGCACTGGATATTTTCTTGCCATGTATAAATGTTTATTTGTACTAAAATTTGGGACACAGGAACTTAAGAAATAAAAAAAGGATATTGTGACTATAAAGCCATTGTGAATTATCCTGAGTATCCCTGAGAAGAACCCTCATGCTACGAGGAAGACACTCCAGGGGACCCCGGCATGGAGGGGTCTCCCATACCACCTACTCCAAGTGCCACCAGATAGACCAGCTGCTGCAGGGCCTGCAAGGTGAGAGTGGAGTACCTAAGAGGCCCCCTTTTCATCAAAAAGCCACTTCCAGAAAGCCTCTTAATGTGCTGTCATCCAGCTTCCAGCTAAGTTGAGGGCAGGAGACTGAAGACTTCTGTCTGGAAGAAAGATAGAAGAGCAAATTGTGGGCGCAGTCTTCTAAGTTGAGTTTGCAAAAAGCAGTGCATTATCCAGTACTCCTCTGTGACCCCATACTGCTGTCCTGGCATCCTCATGCTTTTCCTCTCCCTCTAAATCCTAAGGGAATAAGAAAAGGGAGATAAAAGCAAGCAAGCAGAAAATAAAAAAAAAAAGGATATTGTGCAGAGACTTGCTTTGGCCACCAGAGATGCCCAGTGAGGGTGAGCCAGATGAGCAGAATCAAGAACAAGGCTGGAGCTGCTACTCCTGGAGGTGGGGCAGGACAGAAAGAGTTCCAGGCAGCATCAGGGAGAAGAAACAAGGGTGTCCTGACTTGTCTGGAACCTGCTGTGCAGGCTGGAGGACTGTGGAAAGCCAACCCCAAGGAAGAGTGAGGGATTAAGAGGAGAGGTCTGAGCTGCAAAGGGCTAGGTAGCTTCTGTCTGTGCTGTCTGAGCTGCTCAACCACTGTGGCTTTTCTCCGAAATAGGCTCCACCTGGCTTCCCTCCAGATCAAGTGCAAATTCTGGAGGCAGAGTGTGGGCTGAGCTGAGAGAGAAGTGGCCAGCACTCCTGCCCAGACTCTGGGAGCACAGTTTGAACCCTACATAAAACAGAGCGGGGGCCAGGACTGCAGCAGGTAGAGTAAACACACGGTCTAATGTGCTGGGGCAAGAGCAGGTGGGGTCAGTGCCCCGTCTCTGCCTGACTCTGCCAAAGGAGAGTGGGACTGGAAACTTCCCTGCGCTTGTGGGGTGTGGGTAAGAAGGGACAAGTGGAATTGAGAAACAAGAAGAGAGACAACTTTTTTTCTGTGGGGGAGCTGGGGTTGGCCACATCAAGAGGAGCTCCAATTCAGGCAGATCAAAGTGTTCTTCCAGTAAACCCCCTGGAGGCTCAGTGTTTTAGTCTGTTTTGTGCTGCTATAACATAACATACCCAAGAAGAGTGGCTAAAAACAGAAATTTATGTCTCGTGTTCCTAGAGGCTGGCAAGTCCAAGATCAAGGTGTTAGCATCTGACCAGGGCCTTCTTTCTGTGTCATAACATGGTAGAAGGACAGAGAGAGGGGGACCAAACTCATTTTTTCTTTTTATAAGGAACATGCTCCTGCCATAACTGCATTAATTCATTCATGAGAGAAGAGACCCCATGATCCAAACACCTCCCATTAGGCCTCATCACTCAACACCATTGCTTTGGGAATCAAGCTTTCAACACACAAACCTTGGTGGGTCGGGGACGGACATTCAAACGACAGCACTCAGTGTGAATTGTCGCCACAATCACAGTTGTCACATATGACTCTGTGGTCTGGTTTTGAATTGGACTTAAAGCTTGGTAAAAGCCAAAATGCATTCACACTTGGGTACTCTTCCCCAAACCCCACATATCAAATCCTTCAAGGTTGGGTTCAGGTGCCACTGTCTCAATAAAATCATCTGAGTCTCTCAGCTGACCCGCTACCTCCCTCACCTGAGATTCCACAGCCTTGTTTTCACCTTCCATATGGGTTTCCATCTTTGATAACTGGTGCACACGTACTCTTTCTCACACCTCACTGAAAGGTCTGTGAGGCTATGCTCATTTCTTGGGCTCTCTGTCTCCCCCACAGCACCCAGCACAGTGGCTTGGAAGTTTCACTAGATGCTTGTAGAACAAATAGAGCAGCAATTCTCTGGATCTGTTTTCTATTGTATTAAAGGCAGAAGCTATATAAATGTTTCCCCAAAGTCAATTTTCTGATTCTCTAATTTAGATTAAGTATTAAATACCTCCCACATATCTGACCTTGTGTGTTTCTGATTTCAAAGAAATGAAAGACACAATTGTGATCTCATTGTGGTAACACAACATAGAAGGAACAATTAGACTACGAGACTAATATAATAAAAAGCTTAATTGTACCACATTGTAAGAGGAGATCAGAAGCAGGAGAGCTGCGTGTGGTCCAGGGAGGGAAGGGAGATCTGAAAGGGAGAGTAGTTGGTTACACTAAGCTTTGAAGATGGGTCAGATTTGCACAGGTTTGACAGCCCTACTGATGTTGCAGCCCTTGCCCTTGATGCCCTGCCCCGGGCCTGGAGCCTGGAGTGACCCATCTCCTTGAGCTGTCCTGGTTTTCTTGTTGTGGGTTATGCCTCCCAAGCAGAAATTGCAGGAGTTGTTGAGAAGGGACAACCATCAGGACACTTTTTGGATTTTTGTTCCTCATAAACTGAGAAAACTGGGCTGGGCTGGCTGAGAGTCCTCCTTGACTTCACCCTCCTTCTCAGTTAAGTAGGAACAAGTCTCACTACAATGCTTTCCACTTGTCAAACACAGACCTTCCTTGCCCTGATCTACCAGGATGAAACCTTCCCACTTCTTATGGGGCCACCCACAATCTGAGGCTTTACCCTTGCCATGACACTTGGGGTATCTTGTTCAGAGTTCCCATCATCCAGCTATTGGAAAAGTAATTCCAGTACTCAGCTGGTGGCCATGGAAACTTAACTGTCCTCAGTTCAGGTATGTAAGATTTCTCTAAGCCCCTCTACCTGAGAGATTAGACTTTCATTCTCCAGAGTCTGGTCGAGGTCTGGTTTAATAGGTGAGACAGAAAGCCATGGACCCTCAGGGGTAAGTTTTTGCTTACCCCTGTCAACATGAGACAGAGTGAACCAGTCTGGGGCCCCAGTTTTGCCCTTTCATCCAGTTAAAACAATTGCTCTGGAATAATGTGATCTGCGAGTCCAACAAACAGGCATACCCTACACTCAGCACACAGGCTGGCATTGTTAATAAGGCATGCTTTATGGCTTCCCAAGAGAGATTTGCTATGTTTCCTACCATGGCCACCATTTTCCCTCCCCATGTAAGTCTTTACATCTTCAGTGCCTAGCCCAGAACTGGCATGCAAAGACATCCTATAAATGATGCAGAATCCTGAGGGAGCCACTTGGCAGATGAATGACACTAGCTAATACAGCCTTTAAAGGCATGGTGTGACACAAAGATAAACATAAATATCCTCTATCTCATTTTACAACAGTTAACTTTGAAACCCCATCTTTTGGAAAAGCATTGTCTCCACGATGATGCCCACGTCAATGATTCCGCTTATCAAATTCTGTTGAGCCAGCGTGGAAGGAACAACTCTCTGTAATCTATTTACCTTAAGGAGCTTAGTCACGTGCCCAGCTCGCTGCCTGTTTATCAGGATGAAGGATGCTCTCTGGAGAGAGCAGACAGCAGGACAGGCCGGGCTCGGATGACAGTCTGCCCTGTGGAGATTGACTTTAATGAAGCACAGAATAAACAGGAAGATTAAGAGGGTGCAAAAATCAGTGACAAGTTCTAAGTTCACCTCTCTGTTGGAAATGAAATGTTCTCCGTACAGCTGAGAGCTGTCTCTGGCCTATAGATGAGGGTATCTGTTTTGCTGCCAATGATTCCATGCTATCCAAATCAGCCTCTACGTGAGCACAGACAAGTTTTCTCTTAATTGACAGACGTACTTCTGTGCCTTTTATTTAAATCTACCCACAAGGAAATTGTATTTAGAATGAGTAAAAATATTGGATTTATTAAAGGGTTTGAGAAAATATTTAACAGGCTAAGATGTTACCCTGACAAGCAGAGATTAAATGCTTTTAATATTGATCTTTTATACAGTCCTTCCACATTCCTTTGTGCTGAGAAATCGTGCTTTCTCAGCCATTCGTGACATGAAGGTGTAGTCAGTCCCATAGAGGTGGCTCGCCTTATAAAAGAACTAAGTTCCTGGATTTAAATAAAGACAAAAACTAGTCTTCTTCACAACACAATGCTACTTGTCTAGGAACTTAATGGCATTTAGAATTTCATTGTACATTGTTTCAGTTCCTTATTTCAAATATGATTTTCAATAAATATTTAAAAATCTAAGTTACAAAATAACCAGAGGGAATAATCCAGAATTCACACTCATCTTTTGGAGATGACAGTTTTGTTTAGAGGATCCAAATGGAAGTATTTTCTCACGTCATCGTTGTATCTTTTTCAAAAACATAGATATTACTAAGGTGATAGCAAAGTATTCATTTTATATATAGGTATATAGCATATTCTTTATTATTTAATCAAACTGTGAGAACAATGCATGTGTATGTGTGAGCGTGAACATATTGAACGCTTAGGGAGCATCATGTAATCCTGTTGATAGTGTTGTAGCATTTGTGCCAGTAGATGGCACTCTGATTCAGACTGATATTCTAAGCTCCCTGTTGTCCAGCAGTATCGTCTGTTCGGTAGTAATGGTAAGCAAACTATACTAATCTGCCGGCATGTACTCAAGTGAAAATGTGTAGTAACACAAAAGTAAGTTAAAACAAGATTTGCAGATTGTTTTAGGAAAGCCGACATGTACATGGGTCGAGTACACAGGCATAATACAGTAATCAGAATGCCTGGATCCAGAAAGGATTCGTTGAGAACTTCTCTACTGAAGGGGCTCATTAAGTAGACCTCATGGAATGGAATGGAAGGAACATGTGGCAGCAAGAAGCAGATATTCTAGGTAGAAGTGGCCTTTAGGAAGGTAACCAGAGAAGCAGGTATGAGGAATGTGAAACAGTTTGGGTCTACCTTGAGGAAGTCATCTGAGACAGGCTTAAAGTCAATATTTAAGCTTCATATCATGAGGAGAAAGTGAAGAGGGGGCAAGAGAAACACAAGCTTACCAAAAATAAGCAAACAAGACATGGTCAGCCAAAGTTATGCCTGGCATCCAATTTTCACTTTTGATTATTTATCATAGTAAAGAAAACTCAAATCAGCCAACTGAGCCACCATTGGGGTTGTACAGAAGTGTAGTGGTTACATTTATATTTTACATTATGTAATTCTGGAGATAATTCAACATCTCTTAGTCAAATGGAAACACTGAGTTTTCCACCTAAATGTAGAACTCTGAACCGCATGTCTCCAGCACTTCCAAAAGCCATCCGCTAGTCTTTAATTTTTGGTTACCTTAATAAGCAATTTCCTAACCTTCTGGCTGTCTCGTCTGTAAATTCCATGTATTGTTTGTTTATTTCGCTTAAACTTACAATAACCGAGAGGTCACAGGGAAAGAAATGTATTTGTGATTAGGATTTCATTTGCAATTATTTTTAGATCATTTGAGGCAATGGAGGAGTCTTAATTGGTATTATGCTTTCTAATGCAAATTCAAAGTTAAAGCAGGAAGGAGGTGTTTTAAATAATTCAGCAGCAACTGTACCAAATGAACAATTAGTTAAATCTCTTTAAGGTCTCAAGTATAGTAAACCATTAATGAAAACTATGTTGCGTAATCTACAGAAAGTGTTTTCTGTTTGCCATATGTTACCAGGACTATCATTAAAATAGTAATTTATTATAAGGATGAGGCTTTAAAATGCTGTGCTGAGGCCCTGGGTTCTGGAACCACTGGCTAGGTCAGCACTTTGTGGTTTTAAGCAGCGATGTGCCTTGGGTAAGAAAAAGAGAATGAGGCTCATTAATTCTTGAAATGCCTTAAACACAGAAATTCTGTACTTTGTTTTCTTTTTTTGAAGGGTGAAAACATCATTAAATAGGTTTAGTACCATGATTGGTTAGTTCTCCTCAAGAATAATAACATCTCCCTTTGAATTTCCATGACTGTTCCAGACCAGCTGTCATTGGAACAGGGCTTTGAAGTTGGCTGAAGGCAGGGCTTTTATGCAAACCCCGTTCTGACCAACAGAACCATTCTACCGATGACTAGGTGAAGTTAAGCGTGAAGTCTGGTAGAAAAGAACAGAAGAAATGGAGCTTCCATGGTATGGATCAAACCCGTGACCAAGTCGTGTGGGCCACTGCACTTGAGCACAGCCAGTCACGCTGAGTTTGTCAGTGCTGCCGCCGTTGTACTGCAGGTTTGCTGGCCCTGGTATTTTAAGATAGTCAGTTGGTCACATTCCTTAACTATGAAAATGCATGTCCTGTTCAGGTAAGTTCATATGACTAGAGGGAGTTAGGGTTGAATTAAGTGGGGTGAATGGTAAAAGAGTAATAGGAAAGAGGATCACACGGAAAATGTTGGACACCTAGGACTTGGGTCTCATAGAAACAGGTCTGAGGCTGAGGCCTTAAACACATTCTGACTTAGTCCCAGTAGTTTATTACTTATTTGCCAAAGGAGTTGTAACTTAAAATTTTATTTCCAACCATAACCCACAAAAAGAATTGTATAGCCCCTAAAATATTCATGTTATTGCTGCTGCATGTTCATGCTAGAATTTGAGGTTTGCCTTCAGCTATACCTTAGCACAAAAGAAATCATACTAAAAATAATTGGCATAAAGCCATCAACTTGCTCATTTGCTCTCTTTCACTGTAAGACAATAAACAAATTAAACGATGTCTCATTTGGCTTTATACATTTGCATATTTAAATGTTTGGAAACTTCCCTGCTAAGGAAATTGGGCCTCATCAGACAGACTAGTAGTGGGTGAATACCTAAACATTTCGAATGTATTAATTCTTTCTGATTATTATTAGAAATTTTCATTGACTGTTAGACTATATCAATGGCATATTGATAAATGAAGCAGATTAACACAGCAGTATGCTATTGTGAATAAAAGTGATATATATGTTATATATTTATTTTCCAAATACATATAATGTGGTAATGCACACACACTTAAAAACCAGTATGTCAGGTTTGGGAGACCGAGGTGGGAGGGTTACTTGAGGCCAGGAGTTCAAGATCAGCCTGGACAACATAGTGAGATACTGTCTCTACAAAAAAAAAAAAAAAAAAAAATACAAAAATTGGCTGGCATGGTGGTGCATGCCTGTAGTCCCAGCTCACTCAGGAAGCTGAGATGGGAGGATCAATTTAGCTCAGGAGTTCAAGGCTGCAGTGAACTATTATTACCACTGTACCACATCTTGGGCAACAGAGCAAAGGCCCGTTTTTAACAAAGCAAAAACAAGTATGTCACCATCCCATGAGTACAACCCAAGTCGTATTAACATTTAATAGCCAAACTAGAATGGCCCTAAGTCCCTCTTCTGTTTATCTGGTTTTTTAAAAAGTTCACATCCCAAAATATTTCTGAGAGCCCCAGGAATGCTCACATGCATTAAAAAAATATTAGTTACAGGCTCAACCACCCATTAATGTGTAGCCTTTATTTACATTTCTGGTAAATTTTACATTAGTTCACACAAAGCACAAACTATGAAAAAAAGGTGGTTCCAATTTAAATAGCCACTTCTGCCAACCAAAGCACAGAGCTTTCTCATTTTATCTAGGCAGTAGCAGTCTGGAGGTGATAACAAAGTATTCCCTCTCTTTGTGTTTCTCAATGTCTA
Source organism: Papio anubis (assembly GCF_008728515.1). Taxonomy (NCBI): domain Eukaryota; kingdom Metazoa; phylum Chordata; class Mammalia; order Primates; family Cercopithecidae; genus Papio; species Papio anubis. The sequence continues at coordinate 132,163,252 of NC_044982.1, forward strand.
AGATGTCCCAAAGTAAGGCAGTTTGATGTCCTAGTGTTCCAGTTCACGAAAGGTACACATGTACACACACACACTTGCACATTCACATATACACATTGCCTTTCTCCAAGCTATATACCACCCACAGAACCTAAATTGAAACCGCTTTCTTTAACTCATCATCCATTGTGAAGAAGCGTTCAGCCAAGCCTCACTTACTTCCTTCTCCACTTCTACTCTTCTCACAACGACTGTAAATAAAACACACGCCTCTATAAAGGATACGTTCTCAGCGTACTTCAAACTGGATACAGAAGGTTAAAAACAACAACAAAAAGAACTCCTTCCACCTTCATCCAGCCTTATGGCCAATCTTGATTCATTGACACTTACTCAACTCTGGATTAAGATACTTTAAGTCCAAATGGCCAACTTCTGTTCAGGGAGAGAAAAAAAAAAAAAAAAAACCAAGAGGACTTCTGGTTTCAAATGTAGCATCAAAACAAGCTAGTTTCACTCCATTTCCTTGTCCCCCTCAGAAAACCAAAATCAAATATACAGTGCCAAGATTATCACCAACAAAATTCCAGAACTCAAATATGAGGATGAGACAGTTCCCAGGGCCATAAAGAAATGAAAAATCTATGAGAAGATGGTAAGAGAATCAGGCTTCCATATCTATAGCACCTCTTATGCTGCTCCCCGCCCCGCAGCACTAAGTGCACAAAAAAATTTCTCCCTGATTCAAAAATTTCTCACTGAAAAAAAAGTCAGATTGAGGTGAACAATCAGCTTCTCCACCATTTTGGGTTCTCAGGCAGGAGACCAATCCTTGCCTCAACTCACAGGAAGCACTGAGTACCTGAAGGGAGAACTATCCCCCAGGACAGCCAGAGACAAAGGGGGAAGAGGGACTACCATTCTCAGCCCTGGAAACTTCTTTGTAACTCAACCAAAGGAGATGCCAAGTCAGAGAGGCTGTTCAGCAGTACCGTGCTGTAGGAACTCCATTCCACAGGTCCTCTGTGCAAAAGTCAGCCTTCCCACACTACTAGGATGTCCCCTTTGGGACCTCCCTTATCTTAGATGTGTGGTACTCTGAATGTTTCCTAGAACCAAAGCAAACCGAGGCTTAAGGCTCGATCTAGTACTGAAAAAGAAGCAGCCACCCAGCAGGAACAAAAATTTAAAAACAAAACCAACAAGTAAATTACAAAGACTCTCTAAGCAAACGTATCCATTAAAAAAGAAAACAGCCAGACAGAGAAGATGGCAATAAATAATTCTTCAATTATAAGACATAGATATACATGCACAAGAAACAATGGCAAAATGGGAATCACAACCTCCTCAGATAGGCAAAGCAAGGAATGAATGACTGACCCTAACAAGATGACAATATGTGAACTCTGACCAAGAATTCAGAATAGCTATCTTAAGAAAATTGAGAAAAAAATAAAACTTAACCAAATAACATACAAAGGGGCTTCAATTCATCTGCCAACAGACTTCTCAATAGAAACCATACAGGCCAGTGAGAAGAGGGATGACATTTTTTAAACGCTGAAAGAAAAATCTGCCATCCAAGAATATTGTATCCAGAAAAGCTATCCTTCAAATATGAAGAAGTGATAAAGTATTGCCCAAACAAAAGCTGACAAAATTCACCAACACTAGATCTGTCTAACAAGAAATGCTAAAAGGAGTTCTTCAATCTGGAAGAAGAAGAAAAAAAACACTAATGTGCAAAAAGAAACTATCTGACGGTATAAAACCCACTGGTAAAATTAAGTACATGAACTAACCCAGAAGACTCTAATACTGTAATTATGGTGTACAATCCACTCCTAACTCTAGTGTAAAGTCTAAAAGACAAGTCTATCCAAAACAATAATACCTACAGCAATCTGATAAGAGACAGACAAAATAAAAATATGTAAATTGATAGAACGTAAAGTCAAAATGGTCAGGGGAGAATAAAGTATAGAGGACATTTTTCATTATTTCTTTATTTGTTTATATTACTTTCTTCATGATCTAAGATAAGTTGGCATCTCTTTCAAATAACTTGTGATACCTATAAGATGTTTTTTGTAAGCCTCATGGAAATCACAAAGCAAGAACCTATTATCAATTTACTAAAAATAAAAAGCAACAAATTAAAACATACTACCATAGAAAATTACTTAACCACAAAGGAAAACAGTAAGAAAAAAAGAAAAATAGGAGCTACAAAATAACCAGAAACAAACAACAAGGTGGCAGTAGTATGTCCTTATTTATCAATAATAACATTGAACATAAATGGACTCAGTTCTCCAATTAAAAGCCATACAATGGTTGAATGGATAAAGAAACAAGACCCACTATATGCTGCCCACAAAAAACTCACCTATAAAGAGACACATAGACTGAAAGTAAAGGGGTAGAAAAAGATGTTCCATGCAACTGAAAACTATAAAAGAGCAGGTGTGGCTATAATATCTATCAGATGAAATAAACCACAAATCATAGACTTGAAAAAGAGACAAATAAGGTCACTATAAAATGATAAAGGGGTCAATTTAGCAAGAGGATATAACAATTATAAATATCTAGGCACTCAACACCAGAGCTCCCAGGTACATAAAGCAAGCATTAATAGATCTAAAGGGAGAGATACACTGCAATACAATAATAGTAGGGGACTTCAACACCCTCCTCTCAGTAATGAACGGATCATCTAGAGAGAAAATGAACAAAGAAACATCAGTTAGGCCTAACTGACAGTTTTAGAACATTTCCCCCAACTTCTACAGAATGCACAATATTTTCATCAGCATATGGAACGTTTGCTAGACTAGATTATACCTTAGGGTTCAAAACAAATCTTAAATTCAAAAACATAGAAATTATAACAAGTATCTTTTCTGAACACAATGGAATAAAACTAGAAATCAATAACAAGAGGAACCTTGAAAAATACACAAACACATGGAAATTAAACAATATGGTGCTGAACAACCATTGGGTCAATGAAGAAATTAAGAAGGAAATTGAAAAATTTCTTGAAATGAATGAAAATGGACATATAATATACCAAAATCTAAATAAGATTAAGACTAAAAATACAGAGTATCAGTGAAACAAAAAGTTGGATTTTCAAAGGCCAACAAACTCAATAAATCTTTACCTAGATTACCAAAGAAAAAAAGGGAGAAGACCCAAATCAATAAAATCAGAAGTGAAGGAGATATAACTGAGATCACAGAAATACAAATAATTGGAGATTATTCTGAACAACTATACACCAACAAATTGGAAACCCTAGAGGAAATAGATAAATCCTTGGAGACATACAACCACCACGATTAAATCAGGAAGAAGTATAAACCTTCAACAAACCAATAACAAGTAACAAGATCAAAGCCATAATAAAAAGTTCTCCATTAAAGAGAAGCCCAGAATCTAATGGTTTCAGTGCTGAATTCTGTCAAACATATAAAGAAGAATTAATACCGACCTACTGAAACTCCTTAAAAATCATTGAAGAGGGGATAACACTCCCAAACTCATTCTACAAGGCCATCGTCACCTTGATATCAAAACCAGACAAACTGAGCACAGTAGCACACACCTGTGGTCTCAACTATTTAGGAGGCTAAGGTGAGAGGATCTCTTGAGCCCAGGAGTTTGAGTGCATCCTAGGCAACACAGTGAAACCTATCTCTTAAAAAAAAATCAATGAACTGGACAAAGTCACAATAGAAAAAGAAAACTACAGGCCGATTACACTGATGAACATAGATGCAAAAATTCTCAATGAAATACTAGCAAACTGAATTCAAGAACATGTTAAAAGATCATTAGCCATGATCAAGTGAGACTTCATCCCAGAGATGAAGGATGGTTCAACATATGCAAATCAATAAACATGATATATTACATTAACAGAACCAGGAAGAAAAACCACATGATCATTTCAATAGACACTGAAAAAGCATTCAATAAAATTCAATTATGATAAAAACCTACACCAAATTGAGTATAGAAAGAACATACTTCAACATAATAAAAGTCATACATGACATACCAACAGCTAACATTGTACTGAATGGGGAAAAACTGAAAGTTTTTCCTCTAAGATAGGGAACAAGACAAGGATGCCCACTGTCAGCACTTTTGTTCAACATAATACTGGAAGTCTTGGAAAGAGCATTTAGTCTAAAGAAATAAAGGACATCCTAGTTTGAAAGGAAGAAGTTAAATTAGCCTTGTTAGCAAATAATGTAATCTTATACTTAGAAAAACCTAAAGACTCTACCAAGAAAACTGTTAGAACTGAAAAACAAATTCTGTAAGTTTGCGGGTTACAAAATCAACATACAAAAATCAATAGTACAATTGGAAAAGGAAATTTAAAAAGCAATCCCATTTACAATAGCTACAAAGAACATAAAACACCTAGAAAGCAATTTAACCAAAGAATTGAAAGATTTATGCAAGGGAAACTATAAAAAACTTTGATGCAAGAAATTGAAGAGGATACACAAAATATGGAATGATATTTCATGCTCATGAGATGGTAAAATTAATATTGTTAAAATGACAATTCTATCCAAAGCAATCTATAGATTCTATGCAATCGCTATTAAATACCAATGTCATTCTTCACAGTAGAAAAAACATTCCTAAAATTTGTATGGAACCACAAAAGATACCAAATTAGCCAAAGCAATCCTAACCAAAATAATAAACCTGAAGCATCACACTACCTGACCTCAAACTACACTACAAAGCTATGGTAACCAAATCAGGGTGGTACTGGCACAAAGACAGATACATAGACCAATGTAATAAAAAAGAGAACCCAGATATAAAACCATGCATTTACAGCTAACCCAGTTTTGACAAAGGCACCAAGAACATATAGTGGGGTAGGGACAGTCTTTCAGTAAATGGTGCTGAGAAAACTAGATGACCATATGTAGAAGAATGAAACTAGACCCCCTACTTTTCATCATATACAAAAATCAAATAAAGGGGGAGTGGCCAAGATGGCTGACTAGAAGCAGCTAGTGTGTGACTCTCAGGGAGAGGAATGGAAGAGGTGAGTAAATACAGCATCTTCAACTGAAACATCCAGGTATTAAAAGTAATGGCAAAAACTGCAATTACTTTTGCACCAACCTAACACACGCATTGGGATTAATTAAGGAAACAAAACAAGTCGACCCATGGAGAACAGAGAAAAGCAAGGCAGGTTGACAGCCCACCTGGGAGTGACATGGAGCCAAGGGAACCTCCCTCAACCAAGGAAACAGTGTGTGAATGTGCAACCCCAGGAGCCCATGCTTCTCCAACAGGTCTTTGCAATCCCCAGGTCAGGAAATATACTTGTGAACCCACTCCACCAGGGCCCTCAGTCTGACACATAGAGCCATGTGGAGTCTTGACAGAGCAGCCACTCAGGCACATGCAGAGACCTGGGAGCCTTAGCTACTCCAGCCTTTTGGGCTTCCCAGCAAAAGTAGCTGCAGCTCCACAAAAGTGGGAGGTTAGTTCCCCACACATATCCCTAGGAAAGGGACTGAATCTAGGGGCTGTGCAGTGATGGTCTCTGGGCCCCACTTTCATAGTCCCTCACAGGATAAGACCCACTGGCTTGGAATTCCAGCCAGCCACCAGTAGCAGCATTGTGCCTCCCTGGGATGGAACTCCCAGAGATTGGCGGGGAGAGGTGGGCCACTATCCTTGCTGTTTGGGCAACTTAGCTGTTTCAGCCTTCAGGCTTTGGAGCGTCCAAGATCACCAGGGGCTGAAGCAGACCTCTAGCACAGCACAGCTGCTCTACAAAGATGTGGCTAGACTACTTTTTAAAGCAGGTCCCTTATCCTGTTCATCCTCACTGGGCGTCTCCAGCCACATCCTATAGATGTGTTTGGGCCAGCCGTAGATCCATACCTCCCTGGAACAGAGCTCCCAGGGAGAGGGGCAGGCTTCCATTTTTTCTGTTTGCAGCCTTTACTAGTGATACCTCCAGGTACTGGAAAATCTGAGTCAACTAGGGACTGGAGTGGACCTCCCAGCATACTGCAGCAGTCCTATGGAAAAGTGGTCAGTCTGTTACATGGATGCCCATTCCCATATCTCCTCACTGGCAAAGTCCTCCAGGCCTGGGCCTCCACCCACCCCACACCAGAGCTCTCAAGCCAGTAGCAACTCATCAACTCCCTGGACAGGGCCTCCAGGGGCAACTGAAAGCCTCTCTGTCATTGTCTCTGCAATAGAGCTGTCCTTGTCACCTTTGGACTAATGAAGGAGCAAAGATCCCAAGTACCTTATCCACACCTCCAGTGAGCTGCAGTCAACCCAGGGAGAGGAGGCAAGACTGTCTTTCACAGGTCCCACATACCTTCCACTGCTCATCACCATACAGGGAACCTGTGGCTTAGGCCCACAGCATAGATCCTCCATCCTGGGCTGATAGCATTGAGTGATTGCTGACTCACATCTCTCTGGAGTGGAGCCTCCAGGAGACAAGCAAAGTGGTGGGGCAGCAATCCAGCTAATATACAGCTCAGAGGGTTTAGTGAAGGAACATCTGTAGCAGAGCATGGCCAGGGAAGGCCATCTCTCTAGGCTCAAGTTGCTCCCAGAAGAGACTTTAGCCCTAGGGGAACTGTCAGACCTGATCTCTGCAGGGCAGTTATATTAGTCCATTTTCATGCTGCTGATAAAGACATACCTAAGACTGGATAATTCATAGGTAAAAAGAGGTTTAATGGACTAGGGAGGCCTCACAATCATGGTGGAAGGCAAAAGGTACATCTTACATGGCGGCAGGTAAGAGAGAAAGAGAGCTAAGCAAAAGGGAAAACCTCTTATAAAACTTATGAACTATCAGATCTCATGAGACTTATTCACTACAATGAGAACAGTATGAGGGAAACTGAGCCCATGATTCAGTTGTCTCCCACAGGGTCCCTCCCACAACACATGGGAATTATGGGAGCTACAATTCAACATGAGATTTGGGTGTGGACACAGCCAAGCCATATCAGCGGTTTTGCACATCAGATAGGGCTGGTCCAACTTGAGTACTCCTTGGGCTGCTGGCCTCTCCTGGGGCCCCAACCTGGTTACACTTACAGGGCAGTCTTTGGTGGCCTGGGGGCCCACACAATGGCTTCTGTGCAGGTGGACCATGCCTGACTGGTTGGAGAGCTCCAGTGAGGCAGCCACTATGGCTGCACACCAGCCCACATGTTCCCTCCTCGTACTGCAGCTTCCCCTGAGCCCACAGAAACTCCCCACATCACATTGTTGGCACATGTCTACAAGGGCAGGTTTTGCTTTACTTGTTCCATCAGCACAGAGGAGTGCAGTACGCCCCACCAACCCCGCTGACCACCATTGCAGACAGATCCTTGGTGGGCACAGAGCCAGCAATCCCCACCCCTGCCAGTGCCTTGTCCTTGCCCTAATGCTATGCAGAGAACAGGGGATCCTCCCACACCTTGAGCAATCACTCCTGCTAGCAGGGCACAGAGAAGGCACCTAGACCTCTGCTGACTAACACCCCACCCCAATCCAACACTACCTCCAGTACAACAGTGCACACACTATCCAGCAGAGGCCCCCTGCTGTCCACCAGCTACCTTGCCTCCACCACTGTGGTGAACATCCACAGGGAGGCAGGCAGCCCTACATCTGTTAGCAGTCTGCTGCAGCTGCCACACCTTGGTCCCCCAAGTACAGTAAACTCCAAACTTTGAGGAGCCAGAGAACAAAGTTGGGGCCCAATATAAGATTCCAGAGATAGAGCACATAGTCCAAGAGTTGGGAGCTGAGCATTGGCTGCCTAGAATCTCCCAGAAACAAAACTAATTTGCTGAATCCATCTTATACCACAACCAAATCCTGAAAATCATCAAATAGGATAAAAGAAAAGAAAAAACCCATCCAAAGGACAGCAACCTCAAAGACTGAAGGTAGACAAACCCACAAAGATGAGAAAGCATCAGCACAAGAATGCTGAAAACCCAAAATGCTGGAGTGCCTTTCCTCCAAATGACCACATCACCTCCCCAGCAAGGGTTCAGAACCAAGCTGAGGCCGAGATGGCTGAAATGACAGAAGTAGAATTCAGAATATGGATAGGAATGAAGTTCATTGAACTACAGGAGTACATTGTAACCCAATGCAAAGAAACTAAAAAATCATAAAATATTGCAGGAGCTGACAGACAAAATAGTCAGTATAAAGAATGTAACCAACCTGAGAGAGCTGAAAAACACCCTATAAGAATTTCATAATGCAAGCACAAATATTAATAACAGAATAGACCAAGCAGAGGAAAGAATCTCAGAGCATGAAGACTGCCTTTCTGAAATAAGGCAGGCAGACAAGAACAGACAAAAAAGAATGAAAAGGAATGAAGAAAACCTTGGAGAAATATGGGATTATGTAAAGAGACTGAATCTATGACTGATTAGTGTACCTGAAAGAGATGGGGAGGATGGAACCAACTTGGAAAATATATTTCAAGATATCATCCATGAGAACTTCTCCAACCTAACTAGAGAGGCCAATATTCAATTCAGGAAATGCAGATAACTCCAGTAAGATACTCCACAAGAAGATCTTTTTAAAGACACATAATCATCAGATTCTTCAAGGCCAAAATGAAAGAACAAATGTTAAAGGCAGCTAGAGAGAAAGGGCAGGTCACCAACAAAGGGAAGCCCATCAGACTAACAGCAGACCTCTCAGCTGAAACCCTATAAGCCAGAAGAGATTAGGGGGCCAATATTCAACATTCTTAAAGAAAAGAAATTCCAACCCAGAATTTCATATCTGGCTAAACTAAGCATCCTCAGTGAAGAAGAAATAAGATTCTTCTCAGACAAGCAAATGCTGAGAGAATTTGTTACCACCAGACATGCTTTACAAGACATGTGCTCAAGGAAGCATTAAATATGGAAAACAGAGACCGTTACCAGCCACTACAAAAACACACTGAGGTACACAGACCAGTGACACTATAAAGCAACTACATAAACATGTCTACAAAATAACCAGCTAACATCATGATGAAAAGAACAAATCCACACATCAATACTAACCTTAAATATAAATAGGCTAGATATCCCAATTAAAAGACACAGAGTGGCAAGCTGGATAAAGAACCAAGACCCAATGATTGGTATGCTGTCTTCAGGTGACCCATCTCACATGCAAAGACACAGATAGGTTAAAATACAAAGGGATGAAGAAAAAATCTACCAAGTACATGGAAAACAGAAAAGAGCAGGGATTGTAAACCTAATTTCTGACAAAACAGACTTTAAACCAATAAATATTTTTTAAAAAGACAAAGGAGGACATAACATAATGGTAAAGAGTTCAATTCAACAAGAAGATCTAACTATCCAAAATATATATTCACCCAACACAGGAGCAACTAGATTCATAAACCAAGTTCTTAGAGACCTCAAAGAGACTTAGAGTTTCAAACAATAATAGTGGGAGACTTTAACACCCTACTGACAATATTAGACAGAAAATTAACAAAGATATTCAGGACCTGAGCTGAGTACTGCATCAAATGGCCCTGATATCTACAAAACTCTCCACACAAAACAACAGAATATACATTCTCATTGCCACATAGCACATACTCTAAAGTTGATCACATAATTGAAAGTAAAACACTCCTCAGGAAATGCAAAAGAACCAAAATCGTAACAGTCTCTCAGACCACAGCACAATTAAATTAGAAATCAAGACTATAAAATTCATTCAAAACTATAGAACTACATGGAAATTGAATAACCTGCTCCTGAATGATTTTGGGGGTAAGTAAAATTAAGGCAGAAATCTAGAAGTTCTTTGAAACTATGAGAACAAAGATACAATATGCCAGAATCTCTGGGACATAGCTAAGGCAGTGTTAAGATGGAAATTTATAGCAGTAAATGTTCACATCAGAAAGTTAGAAAGATCTCAAGTTAACAACCTAACATTGCAACTAATAAGAACTAGAGAACCAAGAGCAAATGAATCCCAAAGCTATCAGAAGACAAGAAATAACCAAAACCAGAGCAGAAGTGAAGAAATTGGGACATGAAAAAAAAAAAAAAATCAAAACACCAACAAATCCAGGAGCTGCTTTTTGGAAAAATAAATAAAATATGCTTCTAGTTAGGCTAATAAAGAAAAAAAGAGAGAATATTAAAATAAACACAAGCAGAAATAACAAGAGGGATATTACCACTGACCCTACAGAAATACAAACAACCATCAGAGAATATTATGAATACCTCTATGCACACAAAATAGAAAGTCTAGAAGAAACGGATAAATTTCTGGACACATACACCCTCCCAAGACTGAATCAAGAAGAAATTGAATCCCTGAACAGACCAGTAATGAGCTCTGAAGTTGAGGAACTAATAAATAGCCTAGCAACAAAAAAAGCCCAGGACCAGATGGATTCACAGCTGAATTCCACCAGAGGTACAAAGAAGAGCTGGTACCATTCCTACTGAAATTATTCCAAAAATTGAGGAGGAGAGACTCTTCCCTAAATCATTCTATGAGGCCAGCATCAACCTGATAATGAAACCTGGCAGAGATACAACAACAAAAAAGAAAACTTCAGGCCAATATTCTTGATGAACATAAATGCAAAAATCCACATCAAAATAGTAGCAAACTAAATCCAGCAGCACATCAAAAAGCTTATTCATCATTATCAATTAGGCTTTATCCCTGGGATGCAAGGTTGGTTCAACATATGTAAATCAATAAATTTGATTCATCACATTAACGGAATTAAAGACAAAAACCACATGATTATCTCAATAGATGCAGAAAACGCTTTTGATAAAATTCAACATTCCTTCATGTTAAAAACTCACAATAAACTAAGTATTGAAGGAACATACCTCAAAATAATAAGAGCCATATATGACAAACCCACAGCCAACATTATACTGAATGGACAAAAGCTGGAAGCATTCCTCTTGAAAACTGGCCCAAGACAAGTATACCCTCTCTCACCACTCCTACTCAACATAGTACTTGAAGTCCTGGCCAGGGAAATCAGGGAAGAGAATAAGATAAATGGCACTCAAATAGAAAGAGAGGAAGTCAAACTATCCTTGTTTGTAGGCAACATGATCCTATATGTAGAAAATCCCATAGTCTCAGCCCAAAAGCTTCTTAAGCTGATTAACAACTTCATCAAAGTCTTAGGATACAAAGTCAATGTGCAAAAATCACTAGTATTCCTAAATACCAGCAACAGTCAAGCCAAGAGCCGAATCAGGAACAAATTCCCATTCACAACTGACACAAAAAGAATAAAATACCTAGGAATATAGCTAACTAAGGAAGTGAACGATAGATCTCTACAATAAGAACTACAAACCACTGCTCAAAAAAATCAGAGATGACACAAACAAATGGAAAAATATTCCATGCTCATGGTTAGGAACAATCATTATTGTGAACATGGCCATACTACCCAAAGTAATTTATAGATTCAATGTTATTCCTACTAAACTACCATTGGGATTCTTCACAGAATTAGAAAAAACTACTTTAAAATTCATATGGAACCAAAAAAAAGCATGAATAGCCATGGCAATCCACAGCAAAAAGAACAAAGCAGGAGGCATCACACTACCAACTTCAAACTATACTGCAGGGCTACAGTAACCAAAACAGCATGGTACTGGTACAAAAACAGACATGTAGACCAATGAAACAGAATAGAGAACCCAGAAATACCACACATTTACAACTATCTGATCTTTGACAAACCTGACAAAAACAAGCAATGGGGAAAATATTCCCTATTCAATCAGTGGTGCTGGGATAACTGGCTAGCCATATGCAGAAGATTGAAACTGGACCCCTTCCTTACACCATATACAAAAATTAACTTAAGATGAATTAAAGACTTAAATGTAAAACCCAAAACTAGATATGCCTCTGGATACTTGATGGCCATCCCCTGGACCCTCCCTCAAGCACTGGTGTTTGTGCCTGCCATTGGGTGACCTGTAGGTGGGTCTGCTCAGTCTGGTCCCACTCATCTTGGTCGCCCTCTATGAGGCTGAGCAGAGAGCTCAGACCACTGTGTACTTCACAGATTAGCCCACTGTCTGTAGCAACTGAGACCTTCTCCCAGTAAACAAAGATCAAATATATACCCATCTGTGTTGACCACAGCCAGCTCTTACTAGCCATCTAGGATAAACCACACAGTCCAGTATAAAACCAGCTCACAGAATTACACAGGGCTATAGAAGCAAAGTCAAAAGACTCCACCCAACATTTTCTATAGTCACATCCCTTTGGATGGGGGAAGAAAATAACAAAGGAGAAAAACAGTAATAATATTGGAAAGGGAAGAAAGGAAAGGAAAGAGGAAAGCGGAAAGAAAGAGGAAACAGGAAAAAGGAGAAAGGAGAGAAAGGGGAGAAAGGAGAAAAGAAAGGGGAAAGGAAAGGGAAGGGAAAAGGAAAAGGGAAGGGAAAGGAAAGGAAAAGGGAAAGGATTCTATCCATATGAAAATAATCAGAAAACTTAGATGTGCCAACATCTCCAGATGAGAAGGAACAGCATAAGAATTCTGGCACCATGAAAAATCTGAACACTGTGACACTATTTGTTAATTTGAGATCTTTCTAGCTCTCCAGCAATGGTCACTAACCAAAATGGAAACTCAGAAATGACAGATAAAGAATTCACAGCATGGATTTCAAGGAAGCTCAATAAGTTTCAAGACAAGTTTGAAAATCTACACAAAGAAACTTCTAAACAATCCAGGAAATGAAGAGACAAACATCTTTAAAAAAATCAATCAGAGCTTCTGAACTTAAAAAATTCACATAAGAAATTTCTCAATACAATTGAAAACTTTATCAATAGACTAAACCAAGAAGAAATAATTTCAGAGCTTGAAGGTCAATCTTTCAAACTAATCCATTCAGAAAAAAAAGAATTTTAAAAAATAAACAAGTCCAAGTCTTTGAGAAATGTAGGATTATGTAAAGTGACAAAATCTACAAAGTATTGGCATTCCTGAGAAGGAGGAAATGTAAACAACCTGGAAAACATATTTGAGAGAATAATCCAAGAAAATTTCCCTAATCTTGCTAGAAGGATAGACATCCAGGTACAAGAAATACATATAGTATCAGCAAGATACAATACAAAACAAACATCATGTAGGCATAAAGTGACAAGACTGCCCCAAGTCAACACTAAGGAAAAAATCCTAAGGGTAGCTAGAGAAACAGGTCAGATCACCTACAAAGGGAGCCTCATCAGGGTAACAACAGACTTCTTAGTAGAAGAAACCTTACACAAGTCAGCAGAGATTGGGGGCCTATTCAGCATTCTTAAAGAAAGGAAATTGCAACCAAGAATTTTATATCCCATCAAACTAAGCTTCATAAGCGAAGGAGAAATAAAATTTTTTCCAGACTAGCAGCTACTAAGGTAAACTTTTACCACTAGACCATCCTAACAAGAGATCCTCAAGGAGGTTTTAAACATGGAAACTGAAGAACTGTAACTGCTACCACAAACACACACTTAAGTACATAGTCCACAAACCCTATAAAGCAACTATACAATAGATACTGCAAAGCAACCAGCTAACAACTTCACAATAGGATGAAAACCTCACATAACAATACCAACCTTGAATGTAAATGGTCTAACTGCCCATCAGAAAGGCACAGAGTGGCAAGTTAAATTAAAAACAAAAAACAAAAAACAAAAAAAACAGCAAGACCCAACCATCTACTATCTTCAAAAGACCCATTTTACACTTAATGATATCCATGGGCACAGAGGAAAGGATTGGAGAAAGATCTATCACACAAACAGAAAAAAAAAAAGGAAAAAAAAAAAGAACATGGTTTGCTATTCTTGTATCAGATAGACTTGAAATCTACAACAGTAAAAAAGGAAAAAGAAACACATTACATAATGAAAAAAGGTTCAATTCAACAAAAAGATTTAATTATCCTAAATATATATGCATTGAATATTGGAGCACTCAGATTCACAAAACAAGTACTTCTAGACCTATGAAAAAACTTAGATATCCACACAATAATAGTGAGAGACTTCAACATCCCACTCAAAGTGTTAGATCATCAAGGCATAAAATTAACAAAGAAATTCTGGACTTAAATTCCATCAATTTGGCCAATTGTACCTAATGGACATCTACAAACTACTTCAGCCATCAATCATAGAATATACATTCTTATCTGTACATGGAACACAATTTAAGATCAACCACATGCTTGGTCATAAACCAACCTCAATAAATTTTTAAAAATTGAAACCATACCAATTTACCTTGGACCACAGTGGAATAAAAATAGAAATCAATACCAAGAAGATCCCTCAAAGGCAACACAATTACATGGAAATTAAACAACTTGCTCCTGAATGACTTTTGGGTGAATAACAACATTAAGGCAAAAATTCTTTTAAGTAAGTGAAAACAGAGACACAACATATTAAAATCTCTGGGATGCAGCAAAAGCAGTGTTAAGAGGAAAGCTTTTCACATTAAACACCTACATCAAGAAGTTAGATCTCAAATTAACAATCTAACATCACATCTAGAGGAACTAGAAAAACTGGAGCAAACTAATCCCTAAAGCTAGCAGAAATTTTTTTAAAAAGCTAAAATCAGAGCAGAACTGAAGGATACTGATATCGAAAAATTCATTCAAAGAATTAACAAAACTAAGAGTTTGTCTTTTCGAAGAATAAACAAGATCAATAGAATGCTAGCTAGATTAACAAAAAAGAGAGAAGATCCAAGTAAACACAATAAAAAATAACAAAGGTGACATTACAACCAAACCCACAGAAATACAAAAGATCCCAGAGACTATTATTAACACTTCTATGCACGTAAACTAGAAAATCTAGAGGAAACAGAAACACACAACCTGCCAAGATTGAATCAGGAAGAAACTGAAATCCCAAACAGATCGATATAGAGTTCCACAATTGAATCCATCATAAAAAAAACAGAAAACAAAAAAAACTGCCAACCAAAAAAGCCCTGGGCCAGAGAGATTCATATCCAATTCTACCAGTTGTACAGAGAAGAGCTGGTACCAATTCTACTGAAACTATTTTAAAAAATCAAGAAGAAGAGACTCCTCCCTAACTTATTCTACAAAGCTAGCATCACTTTGATACCAAAATCTAGCAAAGACACAATGAAAAAAGAAAACTACAGGCTAGTATCCCTAACGGACATAGATACAACCTATGTTGAGGAACCTAGTAGTCCTCAACAAAATATTAGCAAATCAAATCAAACAGCACATCAAAAAGATAATTCACCATAATCAAGTAGGCTTTATTCCTGGGATGCAAGGTTGGTTCAACATACTCAAATCGGTAAATTTGATTCACCACATAAACAGAATTAAAAACAAAACTCATATTATTTCTCAATAGATGCAGAGAAAGATTTTGCTAAAATTCCACATCCCTTAGTGACTAAGAACTTTCAACAAACTAAGCATTGAAGAACATGCCTCAAAAGAGTAAGAGCCATCTATGACAAACTCACATCCAACACCATACTGAATGGGCAAAAGCTGGAACCACTCTCCTTGAGAACAAGAACAAGAAAAGGATGCCCAATCCCACTCCAATGCTCCTATTCAACACAGTCATGGAAATTCTAGTCAGAGTAATCAAGCAAGAGAAAGAAATAAAATGCGTGAAAACAGGAAAAGAAGAATTCAAATTATCTCTCTTCACTGATGATATGATTCTATACCTAGAAAACTCTAAAGACTGCCAAAAGGCTCCTAAACCTGAAAAACAACTTCAGTAAAGTTGTGGGACACAAAAGCAATGTACAAAAATCAGTAGCATTTCCATACACCAGTAACATTTAAATTGAGAGCCAAGTCAAGGACACAATCCCTTTTACAATAGCCATGCACACAAAAAATACCTAGGAATACATCTAACTAAGGAAGTGAAAGATCTCTACAAGAAGAATTACAAAACACTGCTGAAAGAAATCAGAAATGACTACAAACAAATGGAAAAACATTCTATGCTCATGAATTAGAACAATCAATATCATTAAAATGGCCATACTGTCTAAAACAATCTATAGATTCAACACTACTCCTATCAAACTACCAACATAATTTTTCATAGAATTATGAGAAACTATTCTAAAATTCATATGGCATCAAAAAGGAGCCCCAAAGCCAAAGCAATCCTAAGCAAAAAAACAAAAAAACAAAGCCAAAGGCATCATGTTAATTGATTTCAAACTATACTACAAGTCTACAGTAACCAAAACAGCATGGTGCTGGTACAAAAACAGACACACAGACCAATGGAACACAATAGAGAAATTAGAAATAAAGCTGCACTCCTGTAACCATCTAAGCCATCTAAAGTAGGCAAAAATAAGCAATCTAAATAACCATCTAAACTCGGCAAAAATAAGCAATGGGGAAAGAATTCCCTATTTAATAAATGATGCTGGAATAACTGGCTAGCCATATGCAGAAGAATGAAACTGGATCCCTACCTTTCACCATATACAGAAATTAAGATGGATTAAAGATTTAAATATATAACCTCAAACTATAAAAATCCTAGAAGAAAACCTAGGAAATAACCTTCTGGACATCAGCCTTGGCAAAGGATTTATGACTAAGTCCTCAAAACCAATTGCAACAAAACCAAAAATTGGCAAGTGGGACCTAATTAAACTAAAGAGCTTTTGCACAGCAAAGGAAACTATCAACAGAGTAAACTGACAGTCTATAGAATGGCAGAAAATATTTGCAAACCATGCATCCAACCAAGGTCTATTCAGAATCTGTAAGGAATTTAAATGACTCAACAAGCCAAAACCAAATAATCCCATTAAAAAGTGTGTGAAGGACATGAACAGACACTTATCAAAAGAAGACATACATGGAGCCAACACACATATGAAAAAATGCTCAACATCACTAGTCATCAGAGAAATACAAATCAAAACCACAATGAGATACCATTTCACATCAGACAGAATGACTATTTGGAGAAAAACAAATCTGGATCCCTACCTTACACCATACACAAAAGTGAACTTCGGATCAGTGAGTCCTAACTATACAAAAGAGTAAAATGATACAGCCAGTAGAAGAAAATGAAAAAAAGAGTCTGTTCACTAGGTAGTTAGAGGGAACATAAGCAAGAGCTAAAATGTTTATATCATAAGGTAAAGACAAAAAAATCTTATGGATCTGACTTTATCAAAGTTGAGTATTTCTGTCTGATGAAAAACACTATGGATAATATTACCAGGTGACACCCTGGGAAAAGATATATGCAACGATTAAAGAAGCCAAGGGGTTAATATCTGAATACATGAAGAATACCTGCAAATAAATAAGAAATAGAAAGGAAACACAGCAGAAAAATAGGGACAAATGATAAATGAGAAATTCACATAAAAGGAAATTGGAACAGTTACCAAATCATTGGAGAGACATTCAATCACATTAGTGGAGAAGAATATATAGTAAAAATGAGATGCCACTTGACAAACATAAGTTTGTCAAAAACTACAAAGTTAGAAAATATAATATGTTGGTGGGGATGAAAGGGTATGGTACTCTCACGTATTTTTAGTAGGAGTGTAAACTGGGCTAGCTATTCTCTAGAGAGCATTCTGCCAGCAATTGGGGAAACCAATTCTTCATACAGCTCGTACCTGCAACCCCAGTTCTTGATTCCTGCACAGAGCCATAAAAGAATGTAAAGAAGATGTTGATTGTTATGGTGCTTGTTCTATAAGGCAGTGAACCTCTTGCTCAACTTTAGGGGAATAAATCAGAGAATGTGAACAGATTCTGTGGGCTATTAGACATGAATAGAAAGCAATAAATTAAATAGACATACAGCCACAGGATAGGCCATAAAACATACTGTTGAATGAAAAAAAAATTACATTCCAATATAATTAGTATGTGTTTAAAACACAAACACATACCAAACAAAGAGCACAGCATAAATTACAAGGATATATAAATATCTGAGGACATCTGCCAAGTCCATCAGAGTAGATGCCTCTATGGGAAGCAAAGAATGGGTGTGGGGATCATGATTGAAGGAAAAACATGAAATGAAAATAAAATACAATGAAATAAATGAAAGCCTATGCACAGACTCCATGGCAACAGGGAGCCATGAGGGAGAAGTGTGTGTGTATGAATTCAGCTCCTGGCACCTGAGGGGAAGCAGACCCAAAGGGAGAAAGTGGAGTGCAGAGCACCATGTTGGCCCAAGACTAACCTCCATGCTTTATAGCACAAGAGTGTTAGGAATTCCACAGCCTCACCACCCATAAAATGAAACCCAAGATCCTTGGCATACATTCAGAGTTTTCACCATCTGGCCCCTACTCTTAACAATATAGGAAAAATACAACTTGTGTCAATCACCCTGCCACTTCCCCTCCTTTTTATTGAATTCTATCTTCACCACTCTATAAACACAGTAGCAGCAGGCACAGTGTTGGAAGTGATGCCTTCTTAGCACCTCTGACCTCTTGATTTTCCCTTAGTGGGCTCCTCCTGCCACAGCTGTCATCACCTTTGGGCCCTCTCGCTCTGCCATCTTTCCCTCAGTCATGCGCTTTTATCCTCATCAAACTAAAATGGAATGTTCTGACGTGCATGTCCAGAGCTGGCTCATTCCTTAGATTAAGCAGGTATGAGTTGAGGAAATCTGATCTGTTGGAGCAGCTTCCTGCATTCAATGATCTCTCCAACTATCCTGCTTCCACAATTTATCTTCTCTCCATTACAGTCAGACAAGTCCCAGGTTACCCAAACCCTCATTGTACAATTTAAAGACAGTGCCTTTATATTTGGTATCAGATTATAACATTAGCAATTCCATTACCCAGGCCAGGGATCTAATACTTTCTAATGAAGATTAAGGAAATGGCAGAAAGGAAGGGGAGGTTTAGAGGAGGTGCCCCTGGGCCAGGTATAGGCAGCAGGAGAGGGCACAAAGCATGACAAAAAATGCTGAATGGGCAAAGGAAAGAGAATAGGCACAGGGTGGACCATGGAACCATTATCCGTTTCTCATGTTCATTTCCAGTTTTCCACAGTTCTTCAGTTCTTATAATGGGGTCTTACCTGGGCAGCCTTTGAGGGTGTAATTGTTTTTTTTTTTTCTTTCTGGTCTACTTCCTCAAGACATCTTTTACCTCTACACATGAGTTTTCATCATGAAGTTCACCCTTTTCCCCACCTCCACTATCTCCAGTAAACTCTCAATGTAAAGTTAAACTGATTGGGCTATGGGTCAGTTGCATTACATTTAAATAATCACAGAGAACATCAAAAACATCAGGAAACACAGTGCAGATGTCTGCAGCTACCCTTTGATAAATCCATCAGCTGTGGCCATTCGAACTCTCTCATGGGAATTAGGAAACTAAAACGTATTTTTAAAACAATCTATAAAACAATCTACAGGCAATAACATTGAGTCTGCCTCTCCACAGAGAATAGCAATCAATGGAGTAAGACAGCAACAGTGAGTTTGATACTTAATCTAATTATTTTCTGCTATGGATTTGTTATGGGCAATGTAACAATTGGTACTAACTTTTAAATGGTTTGGAACTTCTTTTTTTTTTTAACCTAATTTGATAATGCATTTCTCATTAAGTATTATTGAGAATGAAAAAAGCAAGGGGTGGCGGGTTTCCTCTCTGTTTGTTGAAAATGAGACAAATGGAGTACACTATTAAAAGGATTGAATTGCTCATACAAATCTGAAACCCACTCCCTTCTTGACATGAACCACAGGGTCTACACATCAGTCTAGTCAATTAAAATAGTACATTCCATTAGTATGTTTGTGCTTTGCCAATGAAGAATTATGATTTTAAAAATATAAAGGCAATATATGTGTTTCATATCACAAATTGTACTTATATCCAGTACCAGCCAACCTATTATTGATTTCTTCTGCTGGAGGTCACCGATAAGGAGTGAAGAAACACAAAGATAGTGAGGACTTATCTAGGCACTGTCCAATTTAGTCCAACTTCAATTCAACTCACTAAGGAGCCTTTACAGGTACACAGAATTTATGAAAGAGAGTTGTGACTATCCACTAATGTCACTAAGTTAAAGATATTTTAAATTTCTGATAATAATGGCCATAGGTATCAAAGTCCTTTTTTTTTTTTTTTTTGAGTATCCACTATTTATCAGGTTTTATTCTAGGCAGTTGTATTTAAAGTACATATTTTAATGCTAACTTTTAAAATAAGAAACATGAGACTCAGAAAGAGTAAAGAACTAGTCCCACAATTTCATAGCCATTGAGGAACAAAGTAGAGATGGGAATGTGGTCCTGTAAAACCCTGAGATTAAGTTCTTCCCTTTGCTCCACACTTTATCTCTTTCAGAAGTGCCTTAGAGAGCAACCAGCATATGTTTCTGACATCTTTGTGTAGGGAAACTTTGGGTTTTGAAAGTAATACTGGTTAGGGAACAGCCCAGTCATTTGGAGCCACCTCTGTTGAGTAAGTTATGATCAGTCCTGATTTGCATAAAAGATAAAGTATAACTGTTTAGAAACAGGATGCTTTTCCAGTGTATCTTATATAGCTGCCTCATTTTGCTTTTCACTTGTAATAGGGGTACTACTTAGAAAAAATATTAATGTGCTTTTCTCATTTGCTTTCCTGAATACAAGACTTTCCCCCTAGTCCACTAGAAGCATTTGTGTAAGTTTAGTGGTATCAGATGCCAAAAGGCATGTAGAGAAAGTGAGAGAGTTGATATGCAGCTTTTGATATTCAAAACAGATTTCTGTAGAACGGTATTAGTCCTAAAACCAGACTATTTTCTCAAAACAGGATTTTCAAAATTCCTTCATTTCCCCTTGAACATACTAAAAACTAAGAGTGCACATATGAAGAACACAAATAGTTCTCTCATATCACAGAGAAGGCACTCAATATATATATTCCTTCCACATCTAGACCAAGAAGTTTATCATTCTATGGTAAGAGTAAGAATATGGCAGAAAAAGAATAAAGGTCAAGAGTGGAAATCTGACCCTTCTGACACTAGGAGATAGAAAAAGGGAACAAGAAACAGTGGCCTGCAGAGTTTTTGTTTTTACTCTCTTCTTGGGGCAAAGCATTAGGACAGAATGGTTATGAAAACACTCAGGTAAACTGAGGCATATACGCATGAAGCTGGGAGAAGTACATCGGAAGGACTGGAGCTGGCTTTTGTTCCTGTGTGAGCTGGTTCTGAGTTTCAGATTCTTGAAGGCTTAACCGGCTTGGAGTGGACTCCTCTGGCTAGGGAGCCAGATGGACCTAGTTGGAGCCCTGCCTGGTAAGGATTCAGGGGCCGGGGTCTACAGGACTGACAGCCAAGGGAAGTCGAGAAAGCCAAGGAGCATGTAGACAGGGAGTGGGCAAACTACAGCCCACGGGTCAGATCCAACTCAGTGGCCTATTTTTATAAAGAAACACTCATTTGTTTACATATTATCTTTGGCTGCATTTCAGCTGCAGAGTTGGGTAGTTGTAACAAAGACCATATGATCCACAAAGCCTAAAACATTTACTGTCTGTGGCCCTTTATGGAAAAAGTTTGCCAATCTCTGCCCTAGACCTTATGAAAGTCTACAGAACACGCTGCAAGGAGGCAGACAGGGAATAATGCCTTGGAAATCAGAGGAGCCTAAGGATACAGGCAACTCAAAGGCTAGAAACTCCTTTCCTTAGGAGGTCACAAAACATAAGCTGGTGCCCACCCACCAGAGCCGAGACACCATCCTGGAGAGAAGCTGGAGAAGGGACTAAAAACTGAACTAAGAAGTTCAAGAGACTGGACATTTTTACCTTGTATTCTAAAGGGAAAGTTACATTATTTCATTGCATTGGCTTGAATATAGTCTCCAATGGAAGGGTTTATATTTATGAGGAAGTCCAGATCAGTCACAAGTAAAGAAATTATATTTGCTCTGAACATCACATAATGTAAGTTTTATAACCCACCTACCAATTTATAGATTATGAGACCTGATAGAAACCTTAGAGATACTTTAAATTCTTCTATCATTGTACAGATAAGGAAACAGTGTTCCTGAAAGACCATGTTCCTGCAGATAGATGGAAAATGAACTGAAACTAGAATCCAATCCCCCGATCCAATGGCTCCAAATACCCAGTATTCAGGGGGCATGTTTGCTGTTGTATCCTCAAGGTACTGGTAGGAAAGAGCATCAAAGAAATGGAGAGAGTTTGATCAAGAAACTTCTTATAAAGGTATGGCAAAGGTTTTGGTATACCAGCAGGGATAGGGCAGTACACCAGGACTAGTGACGTGGGGAGACCTTACCATCCAGGAACAGGGACAAGGGGAGGGGGCCACTCAGAGATAGACCAACAAGATGGAGAAAGGCAGCTAATTCAAGG
The DNA here is from genome assembly GCF_008728515.1 of Papio anubis. NCBI lineage: Eukaryota > Metazoa > Chordata > Mammalia > Primates > Cercopithecidae > Papio > Papio anubis. The sequence goes on from NC_044982.1 coordinate 132,185,756, forward strand.
TTCTCCCATAGGGAAAAACTCAGGGAAATACATGTCCTGACTTTTTCATTCTCTTTCTATACTTTAATCTTCCTGTTAGTTTATTTCATGTTTCATCCATAATACATGGAAGCCCTACAGAGTAGTCTACAAAATTAAGCATCGCAAGACACAGAAGAGTGGAAATAGCATCTAGAGGGGAAAACAGAAAAAACTGAGCATCATCATATAAAATAATACCTGGAAGCATGCCTAGCATAGAGCAGGCACTCAAATCTTTTTAAAATGAATAAATGAATGGATGAATTTTACTGTCAATCAAGTCATTCTTATGAACTTTTATGGGTTCCTTGCCAAGTACAACACTCATCCAACAGACCCTCAACCCCAGAAGAAAAGTTCTAGAGAAGAGATATCTCTTTCCTACAAATAGAATATGAGCTCCCTGGCTGTAAGTGTTATCAAAGATAGGCTTTGGATGTGTGATTTTATTAGATTTCTACTGCTGCATAACAAATCACCACAACCTTAGCAGCTTACAACAACACAAATATATTATCTCACAGTTTCTATGGGTTAGGAATCCTGGCACAGGTTAGCTGGGTCCTCTGATCAATCTCACTGGACAGAAATCTGGGTATTGGCTGGGTCTGGGGTCTCATCTGGAGCTTAAGGTCTTCTTCCAGGCTCATTCGGGTTGCTGGCAGAGTTCATTTCCTTGCACTTGTAGGACTGAGGTCCCTGATTCCTGCTGGTCGAGAAACAGCTGGGGTTGCCCTCAGCTCCTAGAGGCTGCCCTCAGGTCTCAGCTACGTGGTTCCCTCACAGGCCTTCTCACACTTCCACTCTCTAGGGCCCCCACCCACAAACCTCCCTTTTGATTAACGAAAAGTCCATTGCTTATTCACCTGGATGTGTGATATCCCATCATATTCCCAGGTTCTGCCTGCACACAAAGGGAAGGATTATACAGGGCATGCACACCAAAGGGTGGAATCTTCAGGGCCATTTTGGAATTCTGCCTACACAAGTGATACAAGTTCTCATGCCCTTCTAAATTCCCAGATTTAATTTATTTTATTTTATTTTATTTATTTATTTATTTATTTATTTATTTATTTGATAGAATCTCACTCTGTCGTCCAGGCTGGAGTGCAGTGCTGCGTTCTCGGCTCATTGCGAGCTCCGCCTCCTGGGTTCAGCAATTCTCCTGAATCAGCCTCCTAAGTAGCTGGGACTACAGGCGCCCACCACCATGCCCGGCTAATTTTTAATATATTTTTAGTAGAGACGGGGTTTCACCATGTTAGCCAGGATGGTCTCGATCTCCTGACCTCGTGATCCACCCGTCTCGGCCTCCCAAAGTACTGGGATTACAGGGGTGAGCCACCACACCCGTCCTAAATTCCCAGATTTTATTTAAAGTAAACAGTTTATTTACATCCTGACTCAGAACCCTTAAACTCTAGAGTTTTTAATTTAAAAAAAAAAATCAGGAATATTTCCAGACCGCTTTGTCATTTCACAGATACGTACAGAGGAGGCTGAGCCATCATTGGCTGTGCTTACATTTTAGAACCATTTTTCTGTTGAGGGAGTGTGGTGGATCTGCTGTCATTCATAAGACAGAAAAGAAGAGAAAATGATTACTTTGAATTGTGGAAATATGATTATTTAACACACCAACTGCCTTATACATTCTGATCACTTTTTTATAATTTAACCACATTTGCTTGACTTCGAAACTTCACAAACATGGTAGCCAAAAGTCTATAATAATTTGTAGACAAAATCATGATGAGCGAAACCAACTACTGGCCTTTTTGGTATAAAGCAATCAAAGCAAGATAGCAATAATAACCAAATAATATTTAAACTTAATATCCCTCAACAAAGCATATTTTATGCTTTCTTAAAGGATGTCTGTGAGACAGACGCAGTCATACAAATGGCCAAATGAAATTATTTTTAAAGATTTTGTTATTTAAAAATGAAGTAAAATTCCTATCTTAAAAATCAACATTGGCCGGGCGCGGTGGCTCAAGCCTGTAATCCCAGCACTTTGGGAGGCCGAGACGGGCGGATCACAAGGTCAGGAGATCGAAACCATCCTGGCTAAACCCGTGAAACCCCGTCTCTACTAAAAAATACAAAAAACTAGCCGGGCGAGGTGGCGGGCGCCTGCAGTCCCAGCTACTCGGGAGGCTGAGGCAGGAGAATGGCGTAGACCCGGGAGGCGGAGCTTGCAGTGAGCCGAGATTGCGCCACTGCACTCCAGCCTGGGCGACAGAGCAAGACTCCGTCTCAAAAAAAAAAAAAAAAAAAGGATTCAAGTGACCATCTAACACTGAAGATAGAAATTTCATTACAGGACTTGGGGATTTTAATCTTACCTAGAATGTTTCCATGGAAGTAGGACAGGGAGGGCAGCTTCTTACATTCTCTGACATCCGTTTTCTCTGACTCATACCATCAAGACCAGCCTAGTTTTCAGTTGGGATTCCATTTGTTTACAAGGTATAGAAACCCTTGTAGGTGGGTCAGCCAATGGGCTAATCTTTCTAGGGTTAACCAGTCCAGGACTAAAGCAACTACTCAAGGAAGCCATTAAGAACCCACATTCCCACTTACGTCCTTGGGATGTTACTTTCATCCTCACAGTCACAAGAAAGCCACCATTTCCACTAGGCACCATAAGTGGGAACCATGCCCCCAAAAAGTGTTAGCATAGCCACTCCACAAGGAAGAAAAAGAAAGAGAAAGGAGAAGGGCAGTGGCCAGTGCCAGCTTTATATGGCAAACAATAGTTTTCCTGGAGGCCTCCCCCAAGTTCATTTTCTCTTGCATCTCATTAGGCAGAACTGGATCATGTGGTTACCTCCAGCTATAAGAAAGTGACTTTTAAAAAATTGGCACATGGCTGCCACCATCAAAATGGAATTCTGTGAATATAAGACAGAGGTTGGCACACTTGTTCTATAAAAGACCAGACAGTAAATATATTAGGCCTGGCAGAACATACAGCATCTGTTGCAACTACTCAATTCTGCCCTTGTAGCATGAAAGCAGCCATAGGCAATACATGTGAGGCTGCATTCCAATTAAACTTTATTTTTCAAAGCAGCCAGAAGGCTAGATTTAGCTTGTGGATTGCAGTTTGCCCACTCTTGATATGAGAGACAAGGAGAAAGGTACTAGGTAGGCAACGAGCAGGATCTCCCATCCCACCGGCCTGTTTTCAATCATCATTCTCTACCCTCCTTTCGCACTCTGCAGTGTAGTTCTTGAACACACAAAGAAAATACAAATCAGCAAACATGGCATTCCACGTTTGGAAGGAATCCAGCTTCTGGGCTGTCACAAGGCTTGGTTTCTAATCCTTTCCCCACATTGGTGTCTGTGATTCTGTGCAAAGTGAAGCACGGCTACTCTGGTATCTTAGTCATGTCATTTACTCAAGTGCAGGAAGAACGCACGGTGCCACAGTCCAGAAGTTACAAGGATAAGCGAAGAAATGGCTGTCAGAAGATGATGAATGGCTGCCTTCTGAAGTTTTGAATTGGATCTTACAAGACAAAACCGGACAAACCAAGGAAACTTGGTAATTTTCTCTGCTGCAGAGCAGCCACCTGGCAAATATCACATTGCAACCACCAACCCTTGGCAGAGGTTGGAACAGCAGCTATAATTATAAAGAGCAGGGAGGAGACTGTAAAAATCTCTTCTGAGTGGCAAAAAATTCTGAAAATCAAGATAATTACAACACTAGCTCATCCTGATTTGCTTGGCTATTTATAGATGAGAAGAAGCTGATGCACTGAGAGCTTTTTCTTTTTTCTTTTTTTTTCCTTCTTTTCTATTTGCATGAAATCCTGTGTGGCTCCTCTCTGAAATGTGTGCATATGCTGAGTCCATGTGAGATGCCACCACTGGCACTTGTCATAAGAATTAAATCCCTCTCAAGCTTGTTTACAGCTCAGCACTTGTCATACTGTTCCCTTGAGCTTCATGGCTGGTTGGGTTCTTTTTTTTTTCCCCAGCTCTGCGGAAGATTTAATTTCTTTTTTGTTTATGTGTGTACTTACCCTTTGCAGGTGCAGGATAGAAAAAATTGCTGTGCCCAGATGTTTTGAAGCTGCAGTAGCATACATACAGCTCAGATTAAATAGAAAAATTGCATAAGATAAAGCAGGCACTTCGAGTACGGTATTCTACAGGGTATTTGATAAACCTATCATGTTTTCTTGGCAATAAGACTCTTTAATGTAACTTTAGAAACAGAGGAGTGTTTTAAGGCATCACCAGCTCAACTCATTTGTAGATGATTTTACAATGAGATTTGTCATTTTTGAGCAGAGCCCATTACATTTACCCCATATTCAACTTAGAAAATAGCTTCCCAGAACAGAACAGTCTGGGAATTGGGTGGAAACACCTATCAAGCTGTCTCAGCTCATTACTGGATTAGTTAGACCTCAGGGATCTGAGGCCAGATTTTGTCTTAGTTTTGGAACACAGCAAACATAACCCACGCACAAACAACCCTCTTGCTGCTCGTTGAGCTCTGTGCTAATATGCAAAAGCCCTGCCCGAGTCACAGATGGAAAACGCTTCTGCAGACCCTCAGTTTGGATTTTCATTTACCCAAGGCAATGGGTTAACCTGTGTTGCACACAGCCACTGTCAAATAAGATGAAGAGTTCAGCTCAGGAGAAGAGAATAATGCTCAAAATTCTCGACTCCCCTCCAACAATTGTTTCCCAGTACTGCATGGAGGCAGCTCAGCACCTTTGGCAAACCCTGCATTGTGATGCTCGTTATGAAGGCCTATACAATATACCCAGCTCTGCTTTGTGACATAGTCCCTGTGAGGGCCTGGGGAGAATGTTACCATATTTAGCTTTCCCAGGAGGTGTAGAAGAGTTCCCAACTGACCTGCTTAAGATGTTGGTTTAAACCAAATCCTTCATCTCCCTTTGCTCATGAAGCTGAACACCCACAGTAGAACTGGGAAAAGAGTACCTTAGGCCTCGTTTACTTTGTAGATAGGAAAAGGTTCACACAAAAAAGAGAAAAAGAGAGGCTCTCACTTTTTAATTTGAGTGCCAGTCCTGGATCCCCAGTTGGCAAAGCCTTTTATAGTCAGTTCTTGTCCCAGAATTCTGCATCTGCAAGATCAGAGCTTATTAGTATCATCTCTTCCTCTTGCTCCCAATACTGCCCCTAGAGACTGTAAAAGTTTCAGACTATACACACGGAAAGGCACATGGCTCTTGCTTAACTATCATAGTACAGGGTTCTGCTTGCACTAAAAGACATATATTCCTCTAGCCATACCAATCATAGTAAACACTCACTTCCATCCCCAAATCCTCTAGAACCTCAGTAGAAGATGGAGAATATATTAGAAATCTGTATCTCTTGTAATAGACCATATGTGAGTTACTATTTAGAGTAAGTAAAGAATACAGTCATACACCACATGACAATGTTTTGGTTGATGCCAGACTGCATATATGATGGTGGTCCCATAAGATTATAATGGAGCTGAAAAATTCCTATTGCCTAGTGATGTTGTAGCCATGGTAACTTCTTAGTGCAACACATTAATCACGTGTTTGTGGTGATGTGAGTGTAAACAAACCTACTGCACTGGCAGGTGAAAAAGAATAACACATACAATTATGTGGTGCAGACATAATACTTGATAAAAAACAACTGTGTTACTGGTTTGTGTATTTACTATGCTATACTTTTTAATTATTGTCTTAGAGTATACTCTTTCTACTTATGAAAAAAAAAAGGAACTGCACAACAGTCTCAGGCAGGTCCTTCAGCAGGTATTCCAGAAAAAGACATTATGATCATAGGAGATGACAGCTCCACGCATGTTAATGACCCTGAAGACCATAAGATGTGGAGGTGGAAGACAGTAGAACTGATAATCCTGACCCTTTGTAGGCCTAAGATAATGTGTGTGTGTGTCTTTGTTTTTAACAAAAAAGTTTGGAAAGTGAAAAAAAACATTAAATAGAAAAAAGCTGATAGAATAGGATATAAAGAAAGGAAATGTACATCTGTACAATGTGTTTGTATTTTAAGTATTACAAAATAATCAAAGAGTTAAAAAAGTTTCTAAAATAAAAAAGTTACAGTATGTTAAGGTTAACTTACTATTGAAGAAAGAAAAAAATCAATGTAACTTCTATGTGTACAATGTTTATAAAGTCTACAGTAGTGTACAGTAGAGTCCTAGACCTCCACATTCACTCACCACTCACTAACTAAGAGCAACCTCCAGTCCCACAACCTCCATTCATGGTAAATGCCCTATACAGGCGTGCCATTTTTAATCTTTCATACTCTATTTTTACTGTACCTTTCCTATGTTTACAGATGTTTAGATAGACAAACATTTACCATTGTGTTACAATTGCCTACGGTATTCAGTACAGTAACATGCTGTACAGACTTGTAGCCTAGGAGCGATCGGCCATATCACATAGCCTAGGTGTGTAGGAAGGAGGCTATGCCATTTAGGTTTGCTTAATTACTGTACACTCTATGATGTTTGCGCAACAACAAAATCGCCTAGTGATGCATTTCTCAGAATGTATCCCCATTGTTAAGTGACACATGACTGTATTAGGGGCCAGGAGGCACCTTTGGTTTCATAGATCATGATGGTGATATTTATGTTTGTAGGCCATTGACCAATATTGACAACACAACTATCATAAAATGTAGAGCTCTATTTGTGTTTTCTCACTTTAGTTTGTTCAAAGCAGCCCATTACACACTGATTATTCTCAAAGTAGGAAGCCTATGGATTCTTCAAGATAGAGTGGGAAATCGTGAATGAAATTTGTTGGTTTTTGGTAGGGTAATTTACTACATCTTTAATAGGGATTATTATAAATATTTGAAACATATTAACCTTGTACATTGACGCCCCATTCAACCATCAGACTATGGGTGCTAGGACCATGGCCACACCAACCTGTAAGAAGGTAGAGCTTAGAGGTGGTCAGCTCCTCACTCTCAGTGACGTGTGAATCCAGATGATGACATCAGCAGACTAAATAGTATCTGCTCTCCTTTCTTCTCAAAATCTTCACAGCCACATATGCAAACACACAGGTACATACTTGCTAGATCCAAAAATTAGTTTATGTAAAATATTGAACAATTCTACTGAGAGTCAGATGTATTGTTTTGAGAAGGAGCACAGTGAAGCTACTATGTTTTTTTTTAAAATATGTTTATCAGATTCAGTTGAGCCTGGAGTAAAGGCAAGAGGAAGGGAGCCTCCAGCTGCCAGACTCTGTTAGATCACAGAATAAAAGAAGCTAGAAAGAAGTCTGGAGACAAAGAGTGCTCTTTAGAGGGATGAAGCAGAAAGGGGACAATGGGACATTCTACATGTACTTTGCCTATTTCAAAACTATGTCTTCGAAATTCGGTTAGTAAACAACAGGTTAAAGTCAAGCTAGAGTCAACTACAGGCAACTCCACTGTCTCTGAACCCACAAGTTGGGACGGGCTAAAGCTTTTAAGATAATTGTTTGTTTCTTCTTTTCTATAAGGGTAGTCCAAATCTGCCTTTCCAGCACATCTCCTGCCACTCCAATCCTGACCTAATGCTGGCCCCTTTTCTTGAATACTCCATGCAATTCTGGGCCTTTGTGACTTAGCTCAGGCTGTTTTCTCTCTTTAAAAACTCTTTGTGCCAGGCATGGTGGTTCATGCCTATAATCCCAGCACTTTGAGAGGCCAAGGCAGGCGGATCACTTGAGTTCAGAAGTTTGAGACCACCCTGGGCAACATGGCAAAGTCACATCTCTACAAAAAAATATAAAAAATTAGCAAGGTGTGGTGGTATATGTCCCTGTAGTCCCAGCTACTTGGGAGGCTGAGGTGGGAGAATCATCCGAGACTGGGAAATCAAGGCCACAGTGAGCCATGATTGTGCCACTGCACTCCAATGTAGATGTTAGAGGGCGACCCTTTCTCCAAAATAAAAATTAAATTAAAAAAAAGCTCTTTGCCACCCTATTTGAAAATCCCTACACGTCTTTTACACCCAAGCTCAAAGACATTCTCTCCTGTGACATCTTTCTTGGGCAGATCAATCGGTTCCTCCATCGTGTTTCCAGGATATGTTTTACACATTTATTGCCTTGTATCGGGATTGAGTGTTGCTTTCCCACTAAGATGAACTCCCAGAGAGGAGAGATGGCATTTAATCATCTATGAATCATCAATGTTTAGTCCACAGTAGGTGCTCCATATATGCTTAATTAACAAATGAATGAATGAATGAATGAATGAATGAAGCATTGCAATTTTTAAGGGAAGAAGCAGATGAGGACTTAGCAGGTGAGAAAGTTCCAAACAAAGTGCTAATGAATACTCCAGTCACTTTCTTACAGAGGTTCATCTTTCACTTCCAGGCATTTGATTCTCAACATTTCTGTCCTTTTCCAACTCAGAGCTGTAACCCAGGTAAGTGTCAAAGCTTAGAAAAACAATGGGAAAAACCCTGGATCCTGATAAATTTGAAGACGAACTTAAACTTCAGTCAGGTGACCACATTGCCTGCTTAGGTTATTTCTTTATGCATTTAAGAGAGGTTTACCTCTCCAAACCCAGCTGTGGTTTGATCTCACACTTCCTTCACACTTGCTTCAACACCTGTTAACCACAACCCTGGGGTTGCTGGGCCTGGCTGCATCTTGCTTTCTGGCTGTTGCTACAATGGTGTAACCGCGGCTCTGCAGCTGCGATGTTGGCAGCCACTCCAGGGGCTGGGGCCTGGCCTCTGCCTTTGGGGAGCCTTAACAGTCACACAGGTCTTGGTGCAATAGACGCTTCCCTTCTTCTGGCTCCCACAACCTTTTGCTCATCTGTCCTTACAAAGCCCATCATATTTCATTGTAGTTAACTCCTGTGTGTCTATTGCCTCACTGTGAGGAAAGGATCATGTCCTACTCATTTTTCTCTCACACTTACCAGTACTGGCACTGGCAGGAAAGAATGAAGACCGAATGACTAAGTGAATTAATGAAACATTCTCCTTAAAATTATTTGTTGGAACTTTAAATAAAACACTCACCATCCTATCAGTTATTACAACCCCCTGAAATGATACTTCTGATTTAGTGTAATTGGTTGCTTCCTCTGCTCCCTCCCTAACCCTGGAAAAAAATAATCTTTCTTGATTATCAACAGTTATTCTCTAATACAAAAATAGAAAAGGAAAACATGGACTTGGTATAAACCTACTGATGGCTTCCTCTCTGAGAGCTACCTTTGTACATCTCTGAATAATATTTAACAATATTTGATTTCTTCAACCTCTCAGATTAGTGTGTCTGAGACATTATGTGGACACTGTGCATACAGCTTATGCACCTGATTATATCTATTTCCATAATGCCACAAATATAATGATGCTCCATTTAAAAAATATTACATGCAATTTTTTCATTTGGAGAATGGAATGCTTCTGGCTTTTTTGGGTCTTGAGAATTAAGTATCTCTTTGGAATCTTTAGGAAATTAGGTAAAATACTGAAAGTTTATCATGCATTTTAGCAATAAGGATGCCACACAGATTATTCTCCACTTGAATGATCTATTTTGACTCACCTGAATTTAACTCTTCATTTCTGAGTCAGATCAGAGAGTGCTCACGGGCATGGTAAGGTGGGAAGTGAGCGCTTGGGCTCAAACCAGACTTAAGCTTGATGGGCAGCTTGACCACATTAGTCAACTCTTTTCTCTTCAGGTCTGTGAGCAGGGATAATATTACTGACTGCACAGGATTACTGTGGTAATTAAAAGACAACTTTGCGTGCATAACATTCTTAGCTGTATTTTGTGAAATGGCATTCCCTCTACTGAAGTCAGTATCCTTCCTTTCCTCACTCTCTGATCACCAACAATGCTTCTTTTCCCAATAGGGTGCACTGTGGTGTTGATACGCAGGTATTGCTACTTACAGAACGGGGAAGTTAAGGTGTGTGCATTATACAGCTACACAGTTGAAGCAAATGTTAAGAACAATTCCCCGGTATTTTGATAGAACACACTCTGGGACCTTCTGGTTCTTCTCTAGTGGCAGTGCCTTTATTCAGTCCAGAGACTTCTCTTAGCCTCAGTCTCCTTTTCTCTTCAACCTCCAGACCTCAGGAGCAGGGTCTTGTCTTTGCTTTGCTTCTCCACATTCTCGCCAGCTCAGCCAGCAGCCTCCCTGGGTTCTCCTCACAGAAAAATCTCCAGTTTTCCTACTCCAGACTCCACTTCTCTGATCTGAGGCTGTCCCCAGGATCACACCCTGAGTGTCATTCTCCTCAGCTCTGCCCGAGCAAACACTCTTGTCCTCAGAATGTCAGGTTCTCCTTGATAGGGTATTTCTCAACCTTCTCCAACTGTGTCAGTTTACTTAATCCTTTTCTGACCTTTGGTTATCCTAAAGGCACATCTTAGCTTGTCACAGTCACTCTTGTTTACTGTTTTAATCCTCTTAGACTCACATGGAAAATCCCTGTCCTTGGCAGGACTGATAGAGATGACCACAGACAAAGGCCCATTCACAGCTGAAGAACGCGCGTGCCTTTGGAAGTGTCTCTTCTCTTCCTTTACAAAAGCAAAAGCACTTCAAGTGTACACATTCCTTATATCCACTATTTCTACCTGTTTCCCTTCAACTAACATTTAGGGAGACAGAGGCCTTTTTTTTTTATTTATTTTTTTTTTTTGAGATTAAGTCTCACTCTGTTGGTCGCCCAGGCTGGAGTGCAGTGGTGTGATCTCAGCTCACTGCAACCACTGCCTTGTGAGTTCAAGTGATTCTCCTGCCTCAGCCTCCCCAGTAGCTGGGACTACAGGCGCCTGCCACCACGTCTGGCTAATTTTTGTATTTTTAGTAGAGACGGGGTTTCACCGTGTTAGCCAGGATAGTCTCGATTTCCTGACCTCATGATCCGCCCACCTTGGCCTCTCAAGATGGAGGACTTTTAAATTTAAAATATTTATTTTTCCTCTTTTAAAAAATGATCAAAAATGTAAAAAATACTAAAAGAAAACATATTACCTAATCCCATAAACCAGACCTAAACATTGCTAACGACTTTGTTTCATATATCTTTCGTATATCTATCTCTATCTATATCCATATCTATGCTGCAAAAATCTCCATACAAATTTGTTTTTAAAAATCTTTAAGCAACCCAAATTTTCCTGCCTATGTTCATTAAGTTTGGCACATGATCTCGTCATAATGTTTTTTTAGTTTTCTTTAAATAATGTGATAATGTTCTTACAGTAGCTGATTAATACATCTCTTATTCTTAATCAAACTAGGATTATTTGACTTAATGGCTTTAATTTTGGTAAAAGTGCAACATCAATGCAGTAGGTTTATAATAAATGCAAATTCTACTATTAGAAAGCACTTAACAAGAGTCCATTCTTGCCAATCATAGTATTTATTTTTGAAGCATTTATACCTTAACTGACTCAGATTCATCAGGGATTCAGAAAGCAGCAAATTGTGTCCTTTATTGTCTCTTCAAGTTCTCATCTCTCTCTCATGGCCCTTTTATTGACAACCTACTGATGAGAACCGTGCACCTGAGCTACCTTCATTCTCTGATCCCCCTTTAACCCTGCATACTCGGGTTTCCTCCCACACTTCTCTACCGGTCCTAGACTCTTGCATGTAGTTAGAGGCTCAGCTAATTCTAATGGGGACCTTCAAATAACATCTAGAGATCATATGGTAACCTGTAACGTTAGGGACCCAGGCTCCTTCTACTCATCGTTTCATGCCTGTCCATATGATCTAAATGGCTCCTCACCATGTCCCCGTCCAGCAGTCTGAGGGAAAGGAAAGAGGAGGGCCTCCCATCCCTATAATACAGCTGTCATTCATTTGTCCATAAGCTGTAATCATCAGATATATTGCTTCGTTGTTATTTTGAACAATGTATTATATCCATTAAAATGAAAAATAAAATATTTTATGTTACTTACACTTCCTTCCTGATGCTCCCTTTTGCTTATGTAGATCTAAGCAGATCCTATATCATTTTCCTCCTCTCTGAAGAACTTCTTGTAATGCTTCTTGCAAGGTAGGTCTACTGCAATTTTTTTTTTCTGAGAAAGTCTTTATTTTTCCTTCACTTTCAGAGGATAATTTCACTGGGTACAAAATTCTAGGTAGTTTTTTTTTTCTTTCAATTCTTTAAATATTTCACCCCATGCTGTTCTTGCTTGCATAGTTTCTCAAGAGAAATCCAATATCATTTTTATTTTTGTTCCTCTATAGGTGTTTTTCTCTCCTCTGGCTTGTTTCTAGATTTTCTCTTCATCTTTAGTTTTCTGCAGTTTGATTATTTTATGGAGGTGTGCTTTTTTGGTATTTACCCTGCTCAATGTTATCCTAGCTTTCTAGATCTGTGGTTTTGAAAATTTTGAAAAATTTTCATCATCATTACTTCAAATATTTCTTCTGTTCCTTTCTCTTTCTTCTCCTTTTGGCAACTCTGTTACATATATTTACACCCTTTGTAATTGTCTTGTGGTTCTTGGGTATTCTGTTCCATTTTTAAAAATTCTTTTTTCTTCTTGCTTTTTGGTATAGAAAGTTTTTATTGACATATCTTCAAGTTCAATGATTCTTTCCTCTGCTGTATCTAGTCTACTGGCACTCTTCATTCCTGTTACAAGTGGTTTCTTTCCTGGCATTTCCTTTTATTCTTTTTTAGCATGTCCAGCTCTCTGCTTATATTATCCATCGATTCTTTCTTGTTGCTCACCTTTTCATTAGACCTTTTAGCACCTCAGCATATTAATCATGGTTATTTTTAATTTTCTGATAATTTCAAAATCTGCTATATCTGAATTTGGTTTGCTTGTCTCTTTAGACTATGGGTTTTTTGTTTGTTTGTTTTTTGCCTTTAGCATGCTTTGTAATTTTTTGTTGAAAGTCAAATATACTGTATCAGGTAAATAGCACTGTGGTAAACAGACCTTTCATGTGAGGCTTTACATTTATCTAAATCATATTTAGACTGTGTTTACTACTGCTTTTGCAGTAGGTGTGAAAAAATAAAATTTCCTCTAGTGTCCTTGTTTTTCTCCGTTGTCTTTGGGTTTCCCTAGAGACTCCTTCTCAAATAGTGTCTGAGTCTTATAGTTGTTTCAGTTGTAATCCTTTCTCCCACATCAAAGCCTTGAGGAGGCTGAAGTTGGGTATTTTCCTTCTCCAGAGTCATTTAGGGTCTAGCAAAACTCAAACCAGCTAGGCACTATTAAGATCGATCCCTTGAGAACAAGTCTTTGTTAAGGAGAACAGAGTGCTCTGCATGTATTTCAAAATGATTATTCCCCATCTTTATCGCCCCTACCAGAGCATGAGGAGATTTTTCTCTGTTCTTTACCCTGAAGACCTTATATGACTCCTAGAGGCAAAACTGATGATCCCTAAAGCTGGATGTCCAGGAGTTGTTCTCTCCAACTAGTCCAAGGCTCAATATCCAAAAGTTAGTCCATTATCCATAGTATTGTCTCCACTAGCAACTTCTGTTCCCAGTATGCTGTGATTCTCTGTATTTACCTGTCTCTGCCATTTTGGGGGCAGCAGTTTGCCCTGTGGCCTCAATTACCCGAGGGATCTAAGAAGAGCTGTTGATTTTCAATTTGTTCAGCTTTCTTATTGTGAGGATGGAAGTGATAACTTCCAAGTTCTTTACACATATTAGACCAGAAACCAGAAGTCTTGAGCATTTTTCACATGCTTATTAATCATTTGCATATCTATTAAAATCATTTGGTTATTTTGTGTTGTCTTTTTTTTTTTTTTTTTTCAGACGAAGTTTTGCTCTGTTGCCCAGGCTACAGTGCAGTGGCGTGATCTCAGCTCACTGCCACCTCTGCCTCCCAGGTTCAAGTGATTCTCCTGCCTCAGCCTCCCGAAGTAGCTGTGACAACAGGCATGCGCCACCATGCCTGGCTAATTTTTTTTTTTGTATTTTTAGTAGAGATGGGGTTTTACCATGTTGGCCAGGCTGGTCTCGAATGCCTGACCTCAGGGTATCCACCCACCTCAGTCTCCCAGAGTTCTGGGATTACAGGCTTGAGCCACATGCCTGGTTAGATGTTTGTCTTATTGAGTTGTAGGTTTTCTTTATATATTCTGAATATGTGCCAATTTTTAGATATATCATTTGCAAACATTTTTCCCAGCCTGTGGTTTTCTTACCACTTTTAAAAAGGAAACGTTTTTAATAGTAATGAAGTCCAAGTTATTATTTTAAAAATGGATTGTGCTTTTAGTGTTATATCTAATGAATATTTGACTAACCTAAGGTTACAGAATTTTTTACCTATGTTTTTCTCTAGAAGTTTATAGTTGTAGTTTTACACCTAGGTCTATGTTTCATTTAGAGTTAATTTTTGTCTATTGTGTGAGGCAAGGGCCTATGTTCTTTTAGATAAATTGATAGATACATACATAGATATAATTACTCCACCTCCATTTTTTTTTTAAAAAAAGATTGTTCTTCCTCTACATTGAATTGTTTTGGAATCTTTGTCAAAAATCAACTTACCATATATATGTGCATTTATTTCTGAATTCTGTTGTTTTTACATTAATTTATATATCTATCTTTATGCCAATGCCACACTGTGTTAATTTCTGGAATTTTATAGTAAGTTTTGAAACCAGGTGGTGTAGTCCTCCAGTCTTTTTCTTTGGAATTCTTTTAAACTATTTTAGGTGTTTTTTAATCTAGATTTTAATCTAAATTTTAGGATATGTTGGTCAACATCTACAGAAAATCTACTGGGATTTTGATAAGAATTTTATAGATTTGATTGTTTAATTTGGGGAGTACTATCATCTTAACTCTTTCAATCCACAAACACATATATCACTATTTATTTAGATCTTTCATTTCTCTCAATAATGTTTTATAGTTTTTAGTATAAAGGTCTTATCCTTGTTTCATTAACTTTATTCCTAAGTATTTTATTCTTTTGAATACTACTACTGTGAAAGAAAATGTTTTATTAATTTTATTGTTGGATTGCTATATTAATCTTGTATCCTGTGACCTTGCTAACCTTACTTCTTAGTTCTTGTAAGTATTTTTGCTTTGCTTTGTTTTTAACTAGATTCCCTAGAGTTCTTGCAGGGTGGAAAGGAAGGAAAATCAGCATTTTACCTGGGAGAAAGTCCCTATCTACCCCCTGTCAGCCTTACCGGCTCTAGCTCATCTTTTGCCTGTGTTGAAAAACATGTTAAAAACAGTTTGAATACAAATAATCTATCTTACTCTCCTTTGATTTTGCAAGTGAGGAAACTAACGGATCCTCAAATCCCTGAGTAAATTTGATGTATAGTTTAGAATAAAGTGTAAAATTACAAAGGCAAAAAAAGGTATGACATGGATATACAAAAGAAGTAAGTGAATCAGTAAAATGGCACTCAGTCTTGTTCCTAATGACACATTCTGTTCTGTCATTATAAATATTTATTCACAGACACAACTATTCAGCTTTATGCAAATTTCATAGAAGAAAAAAATATGTAGATTTGTCATTTTTCTTATCTCAAATTGGAGCTGCATTTGAAAAGGTTAAAAGGCTGTATAATTACACTATTATTAAATGTCACATGGATCAATATCATTCAGGTTAGGCCAAGTGGTGGTGTAACTCAAATGTTAGTTATTTGCAAACCTGCTCGTGGGTGGCCCCCAAGGTTATTTTTAGTGAGGTACCAGCTCTTTTCCTGACTTCATTGCTGTTAGTGTCAGCAAACCAGTGAACCTCTGCCATGTCTTTCCTGTTTATTCAGAGTGTAGTATTAGAATGTTCTTGCTCTTCATGTATGATTGTTTCTACCTTTGAGTTTATGTCTCATGTAACATTTTAATAATCCTTTTAATATGCATAGCTCATTTAAAATGTATAATAGCCAGCTTGTTATTAACTCTCTTTGGCAGAGATAAGTTAGCTGAATACTAACAAGCAGAGAAAGAAAGCCACCAGGACTCTCAATTATTAATAGGAGTTATACCCAGGGACTTTTTGACACTGGATACAGGTAGTGAAAGATCTTATTTTAAAATGGCACAAGACTGACAGCAAAAGTGCTCTGAAAAATCTCAAGCGAAATGATGGAAACAAGAACAGAGAATAATGTATATATTTTTAAAAGATTTAGAGAAGTCTGACACTTAATCATGGAAGAAAAACTAATCAAAGTTTTTCACAGTAATTAGAAACCATTGAATTTTTATCACTGACTTACCATATTTATATATTGTAGTTATTGTCTTTAATAGAATAAGAACAGCACAGAATTGTGACTTATTATAAAGTATAAGGTGATGGTCACTTTTTAAAATCTACATTTTTTATTGTCTGGTATCTCAGGAGAGTGTCAAGGAGCAGCTGAAAGGGAGAAATAGGGGTATTACTATATGAGATACTAGAAATTTCGATATAGCATTAATATTTTGACTTAGGATAAAGTTCATAATTGTGTATTTATGTACTCACAAAATATACAACTATTGCCCTCCACTGTATCCTAAAACAGAAAACTTAGACTGCGAGTTCCAAATTAATTCTTATACATATATTGCTCATACAAAGGATCACAACGTATCATAAATTACAAATGGAGCACATTTGGAATAGGAATATAACTAACATATTTTAAATTGGCTGCACAAAATAATTTCACTAGTCAGTTTAGAACGTGAAAGCATTTTGGTGTAGATTTGGTGGCTCAAGGATCATAAAGAACATTTAAAATCTATTAAGATCATGTGTACTGTCGGGAGGCCAAGGTGGGTGGATCACGAGGTCAGGAGATCGAGACCATCCTGGCTAACACAGTGAAACTCCGTCTCTACTAAAAATACAAAAAATTAGATGGGCATGGTGGCGGGCACCTGTAGTCCCAGCTACTCGGGAGGCTGAGGCAGGAGAATGGCATGAACCCAGGAGGCAGAGCTTGCGGTGAGCTGAGATCTCACCACTGCACTCCAGCCTGGGCGACAGAGTGACACTGTCTCAAAAAAAAAAAAAAATTCATGTGCACTGATGCCTTCCTTTTCTTTTGATCGATTTTCCTACAGCAACAAAAGGCATTCAGGATAGTTACCTTGATCCCAAAGTTGTGAATACAATTTATTTATTTTTGGTGACAGCAGTATTTTTCTTATTAAAAAGCATGTTTGTAAAGTGTGTATCACCTTTCTGTACCTGTCATGGGGAGAGGGGCACTGCCAAGCATCCTGCCTCAGAATGGGGCTGTCTCTGCAAAGCAGCATGCTTTGTGTCAGGAAGGTCAGGTATCTGGGATCAAATCTTGGCTCTGTTCTTTACTAACATGTGAAGTTTAACCTCCCCTAAACTTAGTTTCATTATCTGTTCACTAGGATAGCAACACCAACCTGGAATTGTTATGAGGGTTAAAATGACTGTATTTAAACATAAGACCCGTCTGGGCATGGTAGCTCACGCCTGTAATCCCAGCACTTTGGCAGAGGCAGGCGGATCACCTGAGGTTAGGAGTTCCAGACCAGCCTGGCCAACATGGTGAAACCCCATCTCTACTAAAAATACAAAAATCAGCCTGGCATGGTGGCGGGTGCCTGTAATCCCAGCTGCTCTGGAGGCTGAGGCAGGAGAATCGCTTCAACACAGGAGGTGGAGGCTGCAATGAGCCGAGATGGAACCACTGCACTCCAGCCTGGGTGATAGAATAAGACTCCATCTCAAAAAGTAAAATAAAATAAAAAACATAAAATCCAACTCCTAATAAGCACTAAATAATAAATGGCAGCTATGTGATAACAATGCTTCACTCACTACTATTTCAGGACCAGGAGATAATATCTTTGGTGGAAAGGGTGAGGAAATAATGAAAATCTTCTTTGGCTCTCTTCCTTGCCTGTTGTCCTCTATGTATCTCTCCACTGTGACCAGTAGTAGCAAGGGGTGGAGAAAGCTCAGGAATGTTGGGCAGAGCCACAGCCAGACTCCAGGACTACCTCAGTGTTGGTGTCAGGATTTCGGTGAAAAGGGCAACATGGGTCATTGAGTTAATGTTAAGGCAAGTTCATCAGGGTTGCAAAGCAGACAAAGGTTGAATGAGAAACTTCAGATTGCAGTGTAGATTATGCATTGGGCTACAGAGTCCTCTGTGTTGCATTTCTTAAGGAGTCTGAGAAAAGCAATATGTGACAAGATGGGCTATAGTTCCAGAATTCTAAACTTAGATGACCTTCAATACCTATTAAATTAGTAAAGGCAATTAAAAAAAATTCTAAAACCATGTGTGTGGGGCAATGGGGATGTTGGTTGACTCATACACTGCTAGTGACATTGCAAATGAGTAATCCTTCGGGACAGCAAATTGAGGAAGATTTAGAGAAAAAAAATCACAAAACAAATCATATTGGTCAAGGCTTTCTGAAGTAAGTAAAAATTGCATTCCTCTGTAATTTTGAAGGACCCCAGAGTTGCTCACACCATTGAAGACTGAGCTGTTGGCCATCTAAGGCCTGAATCCTATATCTCAAGATCCAAGAGAAACAGAGGACTGGATCTTTCCGTCTCCAACATGGACACTGATTGGACAGACTCAGGTTACATGCCCTTACCCCAACCCTCACAAACCACTCATTTCCCAGGGGAATATAGGACGATGAGGAGCCCAGCCAGGGAAGGTGAGCACTACAAATGACCACTCCCTGGACCACACTCCTCTTTGTGCATTTCCTGAAGAAAAGGGGATGGTGAACAAGAAGACAGGAAATGGGAAAACATCCTAGACAAAAGAAAATAGCCACTACAATCCAATATTTTCATCATGCTCTTTGTTGTGATAATAGTATTCCTGAGAATATATCCCAAGAAGTAAGTTGAAATGGGGGTAGGGGAGGGTTTGTATGATTACTGTGCCAACATATTATAGCTACATACATTTGAACATTAAAAAAATTAACTGGAAATGCTCCAAATGCTCAAATGCTAAGGAATGGTTAAATATACTTTGGAAGTTTGCAATAATAAGCCAGTTTAACCCATTCAATTTCTTATTATTTTAAATGACAAGTCGTATTGTACATATTCATAGGTACATTGTGATGTTTCAATGATGCAATATATAGAGATCAGATTAGGGTAATTACCATATTCATATCTCAAACATTTATCACTTCTTTTTGTTGGAAATATTCAATATCCTCCTTCTAGGTATTTTAAACTATATATTATTGTGTGTTACGGTATCTTACAGTGGTACAGAACATCAGAATTTATTCCTCCTACGTAGCTGTAATTGAGAGTGTACTTTTGTTCAACAGTTACACAGCAGGAATATAAGGATGGATAAAACACAAACTCTGTCATTAAGTGGTCACCATGTGGCATTAGTGATAACAGCAATGGATATTTTTGAGCACTCACCAATTGATAGGCAATAGGCCAAGTTGTTACATTCAATCATCTGAACAATATTCTGAGAGAAGCACTTTAGTTATATCCATTTTATAGATTATAAAACTGATTTTAACTTCCCTAAAGTAACATGCTTAATAATTAATGGAAATGGGACTCCATTCCAGACATTCTAACTCTAAAGTTTCTAACTTCAAAGGTAACACTGTAATAGAGATTTAAAACAAAATTCTGTAGAAATACCAAAGAGATAATTCTTTTTAACATTTTTTTAGTTATAATTTGACAAGCAATAAGCTGCACATGTTTAAGGCATAGCATCTGATAAGCATTGAAATGCATCTGTGAAGCCATCTGACCATCTATGACTACAGATTAATGTGCATTTCTAGAATTTTATATTTGTCTGACTCAGATTAATTATATTAAGATCCAACCACAATGCTGCATGTATCAAAAGTTTGGTTTATTTTATTGCTGGGTAATATTCTATTGTTTGGATATACCACAATATATTTATCCATTCAGCTGTTGAAAGACATTTGGATTGTTTCCAGTTTTAGTCTATTACAAGTAAAACTGCTGTAACACCAAAAGCATAGGCAAAAAAAAGTAAAAATAGACAAACTGTACTACATCAAAATTTAAAACTTCTGTGCATCAAAGGACACAACAATGAAAAGACAGCCTACAGAATGGGAGAAAATATTAGCAAAGTATATATCCAATAAGGGATTAGTATCCAGAATATATAAAGAACTTCTACAACCTAACAACACCACCAAAAACCCCAGTCCGTTAAAAAAATGGACAAAGGACTTTAGTAGACATTTCTCAAAGAAATATACAAATGGCCAACAAACACATACAAAGACATTCAACATCATGAGTTATTAGAGAAATGTGAATCAAAATAAACTGATACCACCTCTCACCCACCAAAGGATGACTATTATCAAAAAAATAGAAAATAACAAGTGCTGGAGAGGATATGGAGAAATTGGAACCCTTGTGAATTGCTGATGAGAATGTAAAAATGGTGTGACTACAGTGGGAAACAATATGATGATTCCTCAGAAACTTAAAAAATAGAACTACCATATAGTCTGGTAATCTTACTTCTGGGTATATACCCTCCAATATTGAAAGAAGAGTCTCAAAAAGATATTTGCATACCTATGTTCATAGCACCATTATTTGCAATAGCCAAAAGGTGGAAGCAACTCAAGTATCCATCAACAGATGAACAAATAAAGTATCTTATATAAATACAATAGAATATTATTCAGCCTTAAAAAAGAGTAAAATTCTGACACTTGCTACAACATAGATAAACCTTGAGGACATTATGCTAAGTGAAATAAGCCAGTTAAAAAACAAAGAACAAGTATTCTATGATTCCACTTATGTGAAATATTTAGAGTAGTAGAATGGTGGTTACCAGGGGCTGGAGGGAGGGATGAATGGGTACTTGCTGTTAGTGGGTATAATTTTTCAGTTTTGCAAGTGGAAAGTATTCTGGAGATTGGTTGTACAGCAATGTGAATGAACTTACTACTGAACTGTATACTTTAAAGTGATTACGATGATAAATTTTATATGTATTTTAACACAATTTTTAAAAAAAGTCAGTATAGTGATTACCTTTGGAGAGGTAGGAAGGGGTTTTGATTAGGAAGGGGCACATCCATCTATTGTCATTTTATCCCTTTACTATAATTTTAATAGATTTGTGGGAGAAAGTGAGACAAAGGCATGAATTTAAACTGTTGCACAAGTTTTTGGGTTTTGATTTTGTTTTAGATAATAGTACCCGGGTACCAATGTGGGAAGTATAGACTAAAATCAGAAAAACTTCATGGCAATAGATACCTGTAGGGAATGGTTATCATAGTCAAATTTGAACATACTCATGTGATTGGATCCCAGATAAGGAAAACAGGCAGAAAGGATAAATCAACATCAGGTGATTTGGTCATATGGCCTTTAAGAATATTTGTAAATTAGCTTCAGTTACTTATAAAGGAAATCTTTCTCTCCCAGTACCTCTAGAACTGATGTAATACACTGACAATCCAGTTTGAAGAAGTCATTTTGGTATGCTCACTTTACTAGAATTTTAAGGATTTTTCCATTTATCTGGACTCACTGTACACCTCAGACTCACTTCCATCAAATATTGAAATTTCACTTGGATTATTTTCTTCCTTTCATTTGAGATCTGCCTCAGCCTCAGATTATTATGTTGCATTATCAGAACTATAGGTTTAGACAGATAAGTGAAGTCCAGTTACATTTTACAGGGGAAGAGGAAAAGTGGTATAGAAAACTAGTAGACACAGGGAACCAGCATCTATTGAATATATCTCTAAAGCTGTGCTATTGATTTTAAATAGGTTATGTCATTTAATATTTATGACAAGCCTATGAAGTATATATTATCATTACCTATTAAATAAATTAATATACAGAGGCTCAGAGAGCTTTGATAACATTCCCAATGTTAACAAAGTCACACAGAATAAGGAAATAGAATTCAGAACTCACGGGTTTGTTTGTTCTGAGATTGTTTTCTGTCTTGCCTGGAGTGTTGACTGAGTTTGTGAAACTTGATTGTAACCAGAACAAAGCCAGAAAGGCCCTTGACTGAGATAAGATCATATGCCCTTCTCATTTCTTCATGTACCTTTTCCCAGTTGCTGTGGAAAAGATGTTTCCCTAAAGAGAGAATGCAACTACACTTTGCCAAGAGGAAAGAGGATTCATATTCCACCGTTTGGCTTTGGTTCCTATATTAATACTGCCAGAGGATAAACAAATTCAAATTCTGTATTGTGAAATTTGGGGTTGTAGAATAAAGTATCACAAAATCAATGATAATTATGTTTAGATGTTAAGATTATCCCTGCTGCCAAATGACAAAACAAAATAGTGATGATCATTGAATTTGCATCAATCCAGACTTTGTACTTACTTATTCATGAATCCTACACTGACTTTTACCCAACTCATAAAAGGTTTATAAGAGTACAAGAGGAAACATACTGAAAAGTTTTTAAATATTTAGTAAATGAATGGCAAGTTTTCAAATCATGGTAGAAAATTAAAGTCATCTTTTTAGTTCAATGCAACAAACCTGAATTAGAATTTTAAAGTAGTTTGTTGCTTAAAACAGATAAAAACTCCTACTTTTGTGTTTAGAATCTGCCCCCTTGTATGGAGTGCTATGGAAAAAGTGAGTATGTTTCTAAATCTATGTAAAACAAACTTTTGCTGAAATACCACTTCCTCCAATTTATCTGTCCCAGTCTGACTTATTTAATCATTCTTTAATCTTGGATGTCTACTTCCTTTGAGAAGCATCTGAACATTTAGAATACTGTTAATTCTTTGAAGAAAGTTCCAGGATTTAAATGCCATTCTTTCCAGTGCCCAGAGTAGTGGTTCTCAGCCTTGGCTGCAGGTAAGAACCAGTTATGATGGTTAATTTTATGTGTGAACTTGACGGGGCCACAAGGTGCCAAGACACTCTTAAGTTAAACCTTATTTCTGACGTTGTCTGTAAGGGTGTTTCTGGATTAGAATAACATTTGTTCAGTAGACTAAATAAACTAGATTGTCCTCCCTAATGTGGGTGAGCCTCATCCAATCCGTTGAAGTCATAAATGGAATAAAAGGCTGAGTAAGAAAGAAATCTTTCTCGCTGCCTGTTTTCAAGCTGGTACACCAATCTTTGGCTCGGACTTTGGACTTGGACTATTACTGAAACATCAGGGGTTTGGTCTAGGTCCTGCAGCTCACTGCACAGAAAGCCAATCATTGAGACAACAAGTATTGCCAAGGAAGAAGGCTTTAATCCAGTACTATAGCCAAAGAGATAGGAGCTCAGTCTCAAATCCATCTCCCTGACCAACTAAAGCCAGGCGTTTATATAGCAGGGAAGAAATGTAACAATGTGTAAGAAAACAGGAACTAGGGAGGGGCAAGGAAGCAATCATGATGAATGAGGGGGTCCAAAGTCTCATCCTCTGGATGTGGTGATCTGGTTAATTTCAGTTCTTTGACACTTTTTTTCTTTTCTTTTTTTTTTTTTTTTTTTTTTTTGAGAAGCCTGAAGGTCCTTTCCTGAGGAAGGCACTCAGATAAAACAAAAAGTTTCAAGCTTTAAGACCAGAAAAGTCAGTTTCTATGTTTATCCAAAAGAACAGTCTATGGGACTATTATGCTGGTTTCAGGACCTAGACTAAAAATTATACCATCAGCTTTCCTGGTTCTTGTTCCTTTGTACTTGGACGGGACTGAACTATATCATCAGCTCTTGGGTTTCCAGCTCATAGACTGTAGATTGTTGCCTTCATAATCACATGAGCCAACTGCATATATTTTATATAATGTATATATAAATTGTATATTTTTTATTTTATACATGTGTGTATATATATACCCACACATATATATAAAACAAAACAAATAGAAGTGTAATATATTGGTTTTGTTTTATATGTGTGTGGGTATACATATATATAATACACTTACTCCTATTGGTTTTGTTTTACTAGATCTCTAGGACTTACTCATCTTGCATAAGTGATGCTTTGTACCCTTTGACCAATACTTCCCCATATTCCTCGTTCCCTATCCCCCATAAACCACCATTCCTCTCTGTTCCTGTGACTATTTTAGATTCCTCATGTAAGTGGAATCATGTAGTACTTGTTCTCTGTGTCTGGCTTATTTTATTTGGTATAATGTCCTCCATGTTCATCCATTTTGTTTCAAATGGCAGGATTTTACTCTTTTATAAAGCCTGAGTAATATTCCGTTATATGTATAGTACCACATTTTCTTTGTCCTTTATCCATCCATGGACATCTAGGTTGCTTTCATATTTTGTCTATTATGATAATGCTGGAATGAACATGGGATTGTGGATATTTATTCAAGATTCTGACTTCAATTTGGATATACACCCATAAGTGAGATTGCTGGATCAAATAGTAATTTTTTTAATTTTTGAGACAACTATTGTTTTTCATAATGGCTACAAGTTTACATTCCCACCAACGGTGTACAATGGTTCCTTTTTCTCCGCATTTTTACCAACATTTGTGATCTTTTGTTTCTTTGCTAACAGTCATCATAACAAGTGTAAGGTGATATCTCATTGTGGTTTTGATTTGCATTTTCCTGATAATTAGTGACGTTGAGCACATTTTCATATATTTGGTAGCCACTTGTGTATCTTCTTGGAGAAATGTCTGTTTAGTTTCTTGGCCCATTTTTAAATTGGGTTATTTGTGGACTTTTTCCTTGCTATTGAGTTCTAGGAATTCTATATATATTTTGGATATTTTGGATATTAACCATTTATCAAATACATGATTTGCAAATATTTTCCCCCTTTTCATAGGCTGCCTTTTTCTTTTGTGGAATTTTTTTTTCTTTGCTATGCAGAAGCTTTTTTGTTTGATGTAATCCTGCTTGTTTTTTTATTTTGTTGCCTGTGCTTTTGGTTGTTATATCCCTGAAATCATTACCAAAGCCAATATCAATAAGTTTTTTCCCTATGTTTTCTTCTAGGAGTTTTACAGTTTCAGGTCTTACATTTAAGTCTTCAATCCATTATTAGTAAATTGTTTTGTATTGTGTAATATAAAGTTCCAATTTCATTCTTTTATATGTAGACATCTAGTTTTCTCAGTGTCATTTATTGAAGGGACTATCCTTTATCCATGTGTATTTTTGGCATCTTTGTGGGAGATCAATTGACTGTACGTGTAAGGGTTTATTTCTGTTTTATTATGTTCCAGTGGCCTAAGACATGTGCATTTTAATGTCAGTACTATCTTGTTTTGAATACTATAGCTTTATAATGTATTGTGAAATCAGGAAGTGTGATGCCTCCAACTTTGTTCTCCTTGATCAAAATAGATGTGACTACTTAGAGATTACTGTGGTTCCATAGAATTTATGAATTTTTTTGTATTTCTGTAAAAAATGTCATTGGGATTTTGATAGGGATTGCATTATATTGCTTTGAGTAGTATGAATATTTTAACAATATTAATTCCTCCAATCTATGAACAGGGGGTATCTTTTCATTGGTTTGCTTTAATTATTTTCCTCAAGGTTTTATGGTTTTTAGTGTACAAGTCTTTCATCTCCGTGAAAGTTTATTCCTAAATATTTGAGCTTATTAAATGGGATTGTTTTCTTAATCCTTTTCAGACCATTTGTTGTTCATATATAGAAATGCAACTAATTTTTTATGTTGATTTTGTATCCTGAAACTTTTACTAAATTCATTTATGATTTCTAACAGGTTTGGATTGAGTGGTTGGTATAATCTTAGACTTACTACATATAAAATCACGTCTTCCACAAATAGAGCATTTAACTTCTTCCTTTCCAATTTGGATGCATTTTATAACTTTCTACTTCCTGACTGCTTTGGCTAGGACTTCTAGAACTATGTTGAATATAAGTGGCAAGAGTGGGCATCCTTGTCTTTTTCAGGATCTTAGACGAAAATGTTTTTAGTTTTTTACCAATGAGTATGATATTAGCTGTGGGATTTTTGTATATGGCCTTCTTTATTCAGGTAAGTTTCTTTCTGTATCTAATTTGTTGAAAATTTTTTTAACATGAAGGAGTGTTAAATTTTGTCAAAAAAATTTCTGTACCTTCTGAGATGATCATTTGATTTTTTAATCTTCTATTTTTTAATGGTATATCACAATATGGTATATCACAATGACTGATTCATATATGTTAACCATCCTTGCATTCTAGGAATAAATACCACTTAGTCAAGCTGTATGATCCTTTCAAGGTACTGTTGAATTCAGTTTTCTAATATTTTGGGGGCTTTTGCATCTATGTTCATCAGGGATATTGACCTGTGGTTTTTTTCTTGTGATGTCCTTTGGCTGGCTTTAGTATCACGTTAATGCTGGCCTCATAAAATTAGTTTGGAAGTGTTTACTCTTCTATTTTTTGGAAGAGTTTACAAAGGATTGGTATTCATTCTTTAAGTATTTGGTAGAATTCAACTGTGAAGCCATCTGGTGCTGTGCTTGTTTTATTGGGGTGTTTTTGATTACTGATTAAATCTCTTTATTTGTTATTAGTCTGTTCTGGTTACTTATTTCTTCCTGATTGCATTTTGGTAGGCATTTTGAAGTATTTATTCATAATTTTCTAAGTTGTCCAATTTAGTTCTCCTATAATTGTTCATAATAGTCCCTTAAATCTCTTACGTTATCTTGTTTCTGTCACATCCAGAAATATCTTCTGTTTCATTTCTGATTTTGTTTTCAACTTTTCTTTTTTATTTGTTAGTCTAGCTAAGGGCTTATCAATATTTTTCTGTTCAAAATCAATTCTTAGTATTGACAATTTTTGTATTGTCTCTTCCCTATTATATTCATTTCTGCTCTAATCTTTATTATTTCCTTCCTTCTTTCCTTTGAACTTGATTTATTTTTTTCCTAGTTCCTTGAAGTAAAATAGTAGGTTGTTTATTAGGGATCAACTTTCCTCTTAGTACTGCTTTTGTGTATCTCATAAGTTTGGGTGTGCTGTGTTTTTGTTTTCCTTTGCCTTGAGATATTACTAAATTTTCCTTTTGGTTTTTTCTTTGACCCAATGGTTGTTCAAAAATGTGTTGTTTAACTTGCACGAAGTGTGAATCTCCCATTTTCTTTTGTTATTGATTCCTAGTTTCAACCCATGGTGCTTAGAAAAAATACTTAGAATTATTTCTATCTGCTTACATTAAGACTTATTTTGTGACATATTGTGATTTATCCTGAAGAATGTTCCATATGTACTTGAGAAGAATCTGTACTCTATTGTTGTTATATGGAATGTTCTGTATGTCTATTAAGAATAGTTGGTCTTTAGTATTGTTTAAGTTGACATTTTCTTTATGATAATCTATCTGGATGCAATATCTGTTATTGAAAGTGGAGTTTTACTAGCCGGGCGATGTGGCCGACGCCTGTAGTCCCAGCTACTCGGGAGGCTGAGGCAGGAGAATGGCGTGAACCCGGGAGGTGGAGCTTGCAGTGAGCTGAGATCCGGCCACTGCACTCCAGCCTGGGTGACAGAGCAAGACTCCGTCTAAAAAAAAAAAAAAAAAAAAAAAAAAAAGAAAGTAGAGTTTTAATGTCTACACTATTATTGTACTACTGTCTATTTCCCTTTCTAGATCTGTCAGTATTTGCTTTATATATGTAGGTATTCTGATGTCAGACACCTATATTTGTTACATCTTCCTGTTGAATTGACCCTTTTATCATTATATAATCTCCTTCTTTTTCCCTTGTTACAGCTTTTGTCTGAAAGTCTATTTTATCTTAAATAATTGTATCCATGCCTGCTCTCTTTTGGTTATCATTTACATATGTGAAAGTTGCAAGATTAAAAATGGAGTCACTCATGTTTAAAATCTGGCAAATGGAGCCAGAGAAGGCCTCAAAGGGAGGGTTCTTATGCACAAATCCCTGATAAGAACTTTTATAAAACACTGCAAAAATCACAAACTTGCACAAAAGCCACTGCAACCATACACACACACAAATTCTTTTACAAGAACATCTACCCAGCAACTGCCTGTCCAATTTCAAACTAGTGTCACCCTTGTTATTGGTCCTTGTAGCCAAGAATAATTGATTCCAAAAACTTATGTAATTCTGTCATTAAAAAAAAAAAAAAAAAAAAAAACCTTTTTCTTCCTTAACCTCCCTGAATATGTACACAGTCATTTTCGCATTGTTTAAATTCTCCATTTGATATTGGAACATATTCTTAAATAAATGTGGTTATATTACACATCACTTTAATGTGCATTTCTTTATGTTTTTGTGCTAATGAGGTATTACTTTCTGTTTATTTTATATTTATTTTAGACTATAGAAATGATGTTAGACAAAAGCAAATTCTAGTGATTTTCTTATTCAAGTTCAAAATGTGTCGTAAAGTAGTGGAGATAACCCACAATATCAATAGCATTGGGCCCAGGAACTCTTAATGAACTGTACAATGCAGGGGTGATTCAATAACTTTTGCAAAGGAGACAAGAGCCTTAAAGATGAGGAACACAGTGGCCAGCCATCGGAAGTTGACAAGTACCAATTGAGAGCAATCACCAAAGCTGATCCTCTTACAACTATACAAGAAGTTTGTCAAAGAAATCAATGCTTACCATTTGATGATAATCTGGCATTAGAAGCAAATTGGAAAGGTGAAAAAGCTTAATAAGTGGGTGCCTCATGAGCTGAGTGAAAATTTTTAAAAATTGTCATTTTGAAGTGTTGTCCTTTTATTCTATGCAACAACAATGAATCATTTCTTGATCAGACTGTGATGTGTATTTTATATGACAACTGATGACAACCAGTTCAGTAATTGAACTGAGAAGAAGCTCCACATCATTTCCCAAAGCCAAACTTGCACCAAAAAAGGTTATGGTCATTGTTTGGTGGTCTCCTGCCAGTCTGATCAGCTTTCTTTCTTTCTTTTCCTTCTTTCTTTCTTTTCCTTTTTTCCTTCCTTTCTTCTTTTTTTTTAGATGGAGTTTTGTTCTTGTTGCCTAGGTTGGAGTGCAAGGGCGTGATCTCAGCTCACGCCTCCACCTCCTGGGTTCAAGCAGTTCTCCAGTCTCAGCCTCCTGAGTAGCTGAAATTACAGACATATGCCACCACACCTGGCTAATTTTATATTTTTAGTGGAGATGGGATTTCACCATGTCGGTCTGCCTGGACTGGAACTCCTAACCTCAAATGATCCACCCACCATAGCCTCCCAAAGTGCTGGGATTATATGCGTGAGCCACCGAACCTGGCCCATTACAACTTTCTGAATCCCAGAGAAACTATTATATCTCAGAAATACTCAGCAAATCGATGAGCTGTGCCAAAAACAGAAACATCAGCAGCCAGCATTGGTCAACAGAAAGGGCCAAATTCCTCTCCACAACAATGCCCGACTGCACATCACACAACCAATGCTTCAAAAGTTGAACAAATTGGACTATGAAGTTTTACCTCATCTGCCATATGCACCCAACTCTCACCAACCAACTACCACTTCTTCATGCATCTTGACAACTTTTTCCAGAGACAATGCTTCCACAACCAGCAGGAGGCAGAAAAAGCTTTCCAAGAGTTTGTCAAATCCTGAAGCATGGATTTTTATGCTATAGGAATAAACAAACTTATTTCTTATTGGCAAAAAATGTATTGATTATAATGGTTCCTATTTTGATTAATAAAGATGTGACTGAGCCTAGTTATAATGATTTAAAATTCATGGTCCAAAACCGCAATTACTTTTGCACCAACCTGTATTTCCATTGTAATGCCCGTTCACAAATAAACATCATTTGCTTTTAGAAAGTTTCTCTCTGTCTGTTATATAGGTTGATCTAATTTGGTGTTCACTAAGCAGAAAGAAAGCAACCTCATTACAGACAGATCAATGGCCCTTGGAATCAAGTGTAATACTAACTGAGCCCTTGGCATTCTCCACTTCCGTGAGTTACCTCTTTGGCCTTGGTGAATATCTTGAATTCTTAGATTCTTTCCTCTGGTGGGTTCTTTTTTACTTTATTCAGGATCTGATTTGCTTATAAGCTTGCTATAAAGAAAGAAACTTGTATTCCTCTTAGAACTGTAAAATTGTTGGGGGATCCATTTCAAGAGAGCCGAATAGGAACAGTTCTGGTCTGCAGCTCCCACCATGATTGACACAGAAGACAGGTGATTTTGGCATTTTCAACTGAGGTACCTGTTTCATCTCACTGGGACTGGCTGGACAGTGGGTGCAGCCCATGGAGAGTGAAGTGAAGCAGGGTGGGGCGTTGCATCACCCAGGAAGCGTAAGGGGTCGGGGTATTTCCCTTTTCTAGCCAAGGGAAGCCGTGACAGACTCTACCTGGAAAAATGAGACACTGCCACCCAAATACTGTACTTTTCCTGTGGTCTTAGCAACTGGCACACCAGGAGATTCTCTCCCGTGCCTGGTTCAGTGGGTCCCATGCCCATGGAGCTTTGCTCACTGCTAGCACAGCAGTCTGAGACTGACCTGCAAGGCTGAAGCCTGGCCAGGGGAGGGGTGTCTGCCATTGCTGAGGCTTGAGTAGGTAAACAAAGCGGCCAGGAAGCTTGAACTGGGCAGAGTCCACTGCAACTCAGCAATGCCTACTGCCTCTATAGACTCCACTTCTGTGGGCAGGGCATAGCTGAACAAAAGGCAGCAGAAACTCCTGCAGACTTAAACGTCCCTGTCTGACAGCTCTGAAGAGAGCAGTGGTTCTCCCAGCACAGTGATTTAGCTCTGAGAACGGACAGACTGCCTCCTCAATTGGGTCCTTGACCCCTGTCTAGCCTAACTGAGAGACACCTCCCAGTAAGGGCTGACAGACACCTCATACAGGTGGGTGCCCCTCTGGGACGAAGTTTCCAGAGGAAGGATCAGGTAGCAATATTTGCTGTTCTGCAATATTTGCTGTTCTGCAGTCTCCACTGGTGATACCCAGGCAAACAGGGTCTGGAGTAGACCTCTAGCAAACTCCAACAGACCTGCAGCTGGGGGACTTGACTGTTAGAAGGAAAACTAACAGACAGAAAGGAATAGCATCAACATCAACAAAAAGGACATCCACAACAAAACCCCATCTGTAGGTCACCAACATCAAGGACCAAAGGTGGATAAAATCACAAAGATGGGGAGAAACCAGAGCAGAAAAGCTGAAAATTCTAAAAACCAGAGTGCCTCTTCTTCCCCAAAGGATCGCAGCTCCTCACCAGCAACGGAACAAAGCTGGATGGAGAATGACTTTGATGAGTCAACAGAAGTAGGCTTCAGAAGGTCGGTAAAAACAAACTTCTCTGAGCTAAAGAAGCATGTTCTAACCCATCACAAGGAAGCTAAAAACCTTGAAAAAAGGTTAGACGAATGGCTAACTAGAATAAACAGTGTAGAGAAGACCTTAAAGGACCTGATAGAGCTGAAAATCATGGCACGAGAACTTCGCGATGCAGGCACAAGCTTCAATAGCAGATTTGATCAAGCAGAAGAAAGGATATCAGTGAATGAAGATCAAATTAATGAAATAAAGTGAGAAGACAAGTTTAGAGAAAAAAAGAGTGAAAACAAATGAACAAAGCCTCCAAGAAATACAGAACTATGTGAAAAGACCAAATCTATGTTTGACTGGTGTACTTGAAAGTGATGGGGAGAATGGAACCAAGTTGGAAAACACTCTTCAGGATATTATCCAGGAGAATTTTCCCAATCTAGCAAGGCAGGCCAACATTCAAATTCAGGAAATACAGAGAACACCACAAAGATAGTCCTTGAGAAGATCAACCCCAAGATACATAATTGTCAGTTTCACCAAGGTTGAAACGAAGGAAAAAATGTTAAGGGCAGCCAGAGAGAAAGGTTGGGCTACCCACAAAGGGAAGTCCATCAGACTAACAGCAAATCTCTAGGCAGAAATCTTACAAGCCAGAAGAGAGTAAGGGGGCCAATATTCAACATTCTTAAAGAAAATAATTTTCAACCCAGAATTTCATATCCAGCCAAACTAAGCTTCATAACTGAAGGAGAAATAAAATCCTTTACAGACAAGCAAATGCTGAGAGATTTTGTCACAACCAGGCCTGCCCTACAATAGCTCCTGAAGGAAGCACTAAACATGGAAAGGAACAACTGGTACCAGCTACTTCAAAAACATGCCAAGTTGTAAAGACCATTGATGCTATGAAAAACCTGTATCAATTAACGGGTAAAATAACCAGCTGACATCATAATGACAGGACCAAATTAACACATAACAATATTAACCTTAAATGTAAATGGGCTAAATGCCCCAATTAAAAGACACAGACTGGCAAATTGAATAAAGAGTCAAGACCCATCACTGTGTTGTATTCAGGAGACCCAACTCACATGCAGAGACACACATAGTCTCAAAATAAAGAGATAGAGGAAGATCTACCAAGCAAATGGAAAGAAAAAAAAAGCAGGGGCTGCAATCCTGGTCTCTGATAAAGCAGACTTTAAACCAACAAAGATCAAAAGAGACAAAGGAGGCCATTACATAATGGTAAAGGGATCAATTCAACAACAAGAGCTAACTATCCTAAATATATATGCACCCAATGCAGGAGAACCCAGATTCATAAAGCAAGTCCTTAGAGACCTACAAAGAGACTTAGACTCTCACACAATAATAATGGGAGACTTTAACACCTCACTGTCAATGTTAGACAGATCAATGAGACAGAAGGTTAACAAGGATATCCAGGACTTGAACTCAGCTCTGCACCAAGCAGACCTAATAGACATCTACAGAACTCTCCACCCCAAATCAACAGAATATACATTCTTCTCAGCACCACATCACACTTATTCTAAAATTGGCCACATAATTGGAAGTAAAGCACTCCTCAGCAAATATAAAGGGACAGAAATCACAACAAACTGTCTCTCAGACCACAGCACAATCAAATTAGAACTCAGGATTAAGAAACTCATTCAAAACCACACAACTACATGGCAACTGAACAACCTGCTCCTGAGTGACTACTAGGTAAATAACGAAATGAAGGCAGAAATAAAGATGTTCTTTGAAACCAATGAGAATGAAGACACAATGTACCAAAATCTCTGGGACACATTTAAAACAGTATGTAGCTGGAAATTTATAGCACTTAATGCCCACAAGAGAAAGCACGAAAGATCTAAAATCAACGCCCTAATATCACAATTAAAAGAACTAGAGAAGCAAGAGCAAATGAATTCAAAAGCTAGCAGAAGGCAAGAAACAACTAAGATCAGAGCAGAACTGAAGGAGATACAGACACAAAAAACCCTTCAAGAAATCATTGAATCCAGGAACTGGTTTTTTGAAAGATCAACAAAACTGATAGACTGCTAGCAAGATTAATAAAAAAGAAAAGAGAGAAGAATCAAAGTAGACACAATAAGAAATGATTAAGGGGCTATCACCACCAATCCCACAGAAATACAAATCACCATCAGAGAATACTATAAATACCTCTATACAAATAAACTAGAAAATCTAGAAGAAATGGATAAATTCCTGGACACATACACCCTCCCAAGACTAAACCAGCAAGAAGTTGAATCTCTGAATAGACCAGTAACAGGTTCTGAAATTGAGGCAATAATTAATAGCCTACCAACTAAAAAAATCCAGGACCAGACGGATTCACTGTCAAATTCTACCAGAGGTACAAAGAGGAGCCAGTACCATTCCTTCTGAAATTATTCCCATCAATAGAAAAAGAGGGAATCCTCCCTAACTCATTTTATGAGACCAGCATCATCCTGATACCAAAGCCTGGCAGAGACACAACAAAAAAGAGAATTTTAGACCAATATTCCTGATGAACATCGATGTGAAAATCCTCAATAAAATACTGGCAAACCAAATCCAGCAGCACATCAAAAAGCTTATCCACCACGATCAAGTTTGCTTCATCCCTAGGATGAAAGGTTGGTTCAACATACACAAATCAATAAACGTAATCCATCATATAAACAGAACTAATGACAAAAAACACATGATTATTTCAATAGAGGCAGAAAAGGCCTTTGACAAAATTCAACAGCCCTTCATGCTAAAAACTCTCAATAAACTAGGTATTGATGGAACGTATCTCAAAATTATAAGAGCTATTTATGACAAACCTACAGCCAATATCATACTGAATGGGCAAAAACTGGAAGCATTCCTTTTGAAAACTGGCACAAGACAAAGATGCCCTCTCACCACTCTTATTCAACATAGTGTGGGAAGCTCTGGCCAGGGTAATCAGGCAAGGGAAACAAATAAAGGGTATTCAATTAAGAAAAGTGGAAGTCAAACTGTCCCTGCTTGCAAATGACATGATTGTATATTCAGAAAATCCCACTGTCTCAGCCCAAAATCTCCTTAAGCTGATAAGCAACTTCAGCAAAGTCTCAGGATACAAAATCAAGGTGCAAAAATAACAAGCATTCCTATACACAAATAACAGACAGCCAAATTATGAGTGAACTCCCATTTCACAATTGCTACAAAGAGAATAAAATACCTAGGAATCCAACTTACAAGGAATGTGAAGGACCTCTTCAAAGAGAACTACAAACCACTGCTGAAGAAAATAAGAGAGGACAAAAACAAATTGAAAAACATTCCATGCTCATGGATAGGAAGAATCAATATTGTGAAAATGGCCATACTGCCCAAGGTTATTTATAGATTCAATGCTATCCCCATCAAGCTACCAAATACTTTCTTCACAGAATTAGAAAAAACTACTTTAAAGTTCATATGAAAAGAGACTGCATTGCCAAGACAATCCTTAGCAAGAAGAACAAAGCTGGAGGCATCATGCTACCTGACTTCAAACTATACTACAAGGCTACAGTAACCAAAACAGCATGGTACTGGACCAAAACAGAGACATAGACCAATGGAACAGAACAGAGGCCTCAGAAATAACACCACACACGTACAACCATCTGATCTTTGACAAACCTGACAAAAACAAGCAATGGGGAAAAGATTCCCTATTTAACAAATGGTGCTGGCAAAACTGGCTAGCCATACATAGAAAGCTGGAACTGGATCCCTTCCTTACACCTTATACAAAAATTAATTTAAGATGGATTAAAAACTTAAATGTTAGACCTAAAACCATAAAAATCCTAGAAGAAAACCTAGGTAATACTATTCAGGACATAGGCATGGGCAAGGACTTCATGACTAAAACACCAAAAGCAATGGCAACAAAAGCCTAAATAGACAAATGGGATCTAATATAACTAAAGAGCTTCTGCACGCAAAAGAAACTACCATCAGAGTGAACAGGCAACCTACAGAATGGGAGAAAATTTTTGCAATCTACCCGTCTGACAAAGGACTAATATCCAGAATCTACAAAGAACTTAAATTTACAAGAAGAAAACAACCCCATCAAAAAGTGGGCAAAGCATACAAACAGACGCTTCTCGAAAGAAGACATTTATGCAGCCAATAGACACATGAAAAAATGCTCATCATCACCAGTCATCAGAGAAATGCAAATCAAAACCACAAGGAGATACCATCTCATGCCAGTTAGAATGGTGATCATTAAAAAGTCAGGAAACAACAGATGCTGGAGAAGTTGTGGAGAAATAGGTATGCTTTTACACTGTTGGTAGGAGTGTAAATTAGTTCAACCACTCTGGAAGACAGCATGGCAATTTTTTAAGGATCTAGAACTAGAAATACCATTTGACCCAGCGATCCCATTACTGAGTATATACCCAAAGAATTATAAATCATGTTACTATAAAGACACATGTACACATATGTTTATTGCAGCACTATTCACAATAACAAAGACTTGGAACCAAGCCAAATGTTCATCAATGATAGACTGGATTAAGAAAATGTGGCACATATACACCATTGAATATTATGCAGCCATAAAAAAGAATGAGTTCATGTCCTTTGCAGGGACATGGATGCAGCTGGAAACCATCATTCTCAGCAAACTTTTATAAGGACAGAAAACCAAACACCACATGTTCTCACTCACAGGTGGGAGTTGAACAATGAGAACACCTGGACACAGGGTGGGGAACATCACACACCAGGGCTTGTCAGGGGTCAGGAGCTGGGGAAGGGATAGCATTAGGAGAAATACATAATGTAAATGACGAGTTGATGGGTGCAGCAAACCAACATGGCACACGTGTACCTATGTAACAAACCTGCACGTTGTGCACATGTACCCTAGAACTTAGTATAATAATAAAAAAAATTTTTTTTGTTTGTTTTTGGCAAACCCTTTCTGGTATAAAGCCATGTGTGCTCCTAGTTAGTGTACTCTGGTTTCTATAGAATTTCTCTTCTGTGTGTAAGGCATGCCTTTTCTGGTGAATTCACTTTTGATTCTTTCTATATGTCTAATACTTTGTTTGTTCTGCATGCCTAGCTTAAAATTTTTCTGAGCATTGTTATTTTGGTTTGGCTATGCATGTTTATAAATAATTTGGCTTTTTAACTTTTTTTCCCCGGCTTTCTTCTGATTATCTTTTGCAAGCAAAAATAACCATTCTGAATGGTGGGTGCAAGATGGCTAATTAAACGTCATGAGGGCAGTGGCCACCATCTAAAACACTGGTCCAAACTCCTGACTTTCCTTTATGGGGTTTTCAGGATTGTCATTGCCCTCAAGAGATTAATAGGAAATGGAATGGGCTTTTCCAGACTGAGCAGTGGAATCTAAAGTCTCCAAGGAGGAAGTCGCCTCTCTTCAATGACAGCAGGAATAAATCAGGAAACCGGGGAGGACCCACAGACCTTCTGAAGGAAGCAGATTGCTCCTGCAGGACCTGGGAGACACCCCCAATACTGAGTGCCCAAACTGTGGAAGTGGGAAAGGGAGATTGTCCGCTTCTGAACACACACCACCCTAAGGAAACTGAAGGTCTAGATTATGGGAGAAGATTCTCATCTTACCTTGAGCTGAGTCAACTGACAGAGCCAAGCATTATACAGGGGAAGAGGAAACAGCAGGAAAAGCCCTGTGAGCTCTCTGGGTACCCTAGCAAACTATTTCTGCCTGGTCTCACAGTTGTCCTTCATTAGGGTGGCCAGAGGCACTTGGAAAGGCCACAGGGAGAAGGAAATCTCCAGCTGAACTTTGCAACAATTTGAACTGATTGAGAAGTCTCCTGGCCAGAACTCGGGGGAGGGCATGAATCCGGTGTGCAGACTTCACAGGCAGGGGAAGAAGGAAAGCCATACTTGTTTTCACAGCTGGGAGGCAGGTAGCCTGGGGCAAGTTCTCAGCCCTGCTTGCCCACTGCCTAGAAACAGACTCGGTGCTACTGGGGTTGTGGGGCATGGTGGGGGTGAAACCAGCCCTTTGGATTGCATAGAAGCTGGGTGAGGCCTGTGACTACTGGCTTTCCCCCACTTCCCTGACAACCTGCATGACACAGGAGAGACAAACATAAACTTCCTAGGAACATAACACCATTGACCTGGGAACCTCACCCCCAATCCCCACAGCAGCCACAGCAAGACCTGCCCAAGGAGAGTCTGAGCTCAGACATGCCTAACCCTGCCCCCAACCAATGGCCTTCCCTACCTACCCTGGTAACTGAAGACAAAGGGCATATACTCCTGGGAGTTCTAGGGCCCCACCCACCACCTGTTCCTCTCCATACTACCACAGCAGATACTCTCTGGAAAGCACCACCTCCTTGCAGGAGGCCAACCAGCATAAAAATAGTGTATTAAACCAAAGCTAAGAACCCTCACAGAGACCATTTCACTTCCCTGCCACCTCCACCAAAACAGGTGCTGGTATCCATGGCTAAGAGAGTCACAGATGGTTCACATCACAGAACTCTGTGCAGACATCCCCCAGTACCAGCCCAGAGCCTGGTAGACTTGCTGGGTAGCTAGATTCAGAAGAGAGATAACAATTACTACAGCTTGGCTCTCAGGATGCCACATCCATAGGAAAAGAGGGAGACTACTACATCAAGGGAACACCCTGTGGCACAAAAGATTCTGAACAACAGCCTTCAGCCCTAGATTTTCCCTCTGACACAGCCTACCCAAATGAGAAGGAACTAGAAAACCAACTCTAGTACTATGACAAAACAAGGTTCTTTAACACCCTCCAAAAATCATACTAGCTCACCAGCACTAGATCCAAACCAAGAAGAAATCCCTGATTTACCTGAAACAGAATTCAGGAGGTTAGTTATTAAGCGAATCAGGGAGGTACCAGAGAAAGGCGAAGTCCAATGTAAGGAAATTAAAAAAAATTGAGAAGTGAAGGGAAAAATATTCAGTGAAATAGTATAAATAAAAAACAATCAAAACTTCAGCAAACAGTGGACACACTTACAGAAATGCAAAATGCTCTGAAAAGTCTCTGTAACAGAATCAAACAAGTAGAAGAAAGAAATTCAGAGCTTGAAGACAAGGTCTTTGAATTAACCCAATCCAACAAAGACAAAGAAAAAAATAAGAAAATATGAAGAAAGTCTCCAAGAAGTCTGGGATTATATTAAATGACCAAACCTAAGAATAGTTGGCATTCCTGAGGAAGAATGGAAATCTAAAATTTTGGAAAACATATTTGGGGAAATAATTGAGAAAACTTCACCAGCCTTGTTAGAGACCTAGACATCCAAATACAAGGAGCACAAAGAATCTCTGGGAAATTTTTTGAAAAAAAGATCATTACCTAGGCACACTGACATCAGTTTATCTATAGTTAAGACAAAGGAACAAATCTTAAGAACTGAAACAAAAGCACCAGGTAACCTATAAAGGAAGACCTATCTCATTAACAGCAGATTTCTCAGCAGAAACCCTACAAGCTAGAAAGGATTGGGGCCCTATCTTCAGCCTCCTCAAAACAATTATCAGCCAAGAGTTTCGTATCCAGTGAAACTAAGCTTCATATATGAAGGAAAGATATGGTCTTTTTCAGACAAACAAATGCTGAAAGAATTTACCACTACCAAGCCACCACTACAAGAACTGCTAAAAGGAACTCTAAATCTTGAAGCAAATCCTGGAAACACATCAAAACAGAACCTCTTTAAAGCATAAACCTCACAGGACCTATAAAACAAAAATACAATTTAGAAAACAAAATCAAAAAACAAAAAACCAAGATATATAGGCAACAAACAGCATGATGAATGGAATGGTATCTCATATCTAAATACTAACATTGAATGTAAATGGCCTAAATGCTCCACTTAAAAGATACGGAATTGCAGAATGGATAAGAATTCACCAACTAACTATCTGCTGCCTCCAAGAGGCTCACCTAACACATAAGGACTCACATAAACTTAAGGTACAAGGGTGGAAAAAGACATTTCATACAAATGGACACCAAAAGTGAGCAGGAGTAGCTATTGTTATATCAGACCAAACAAACTTTAAAGCAGCAGCAGTTAAAAAGGACAAAGAGGGACACTGTATAATGATAAAAGGCCTTGTCCAACAGGAAAATATCACAATCCTAACATATATGCACCTAATACTGGAGTTCCCAAATTTATAAAACAATTACTAATAGACCTAAGAAGAAATGAGATAGCAACACAATAATAGAAGGGGATGTCAATACTCCACTGACAGCACTAGACAGGTTATCAAGACAGAAAGTCAACAAAGAAACAATGAATTTAAAGTATACCCTGGAACAAATGGACTTAACAGATATAAACAGAACATTCCATCCAACAACCACAGAATATACATTCTATTCAACAGCACATGGAACTTTATTCAAGATAGACCATATGATAGGCCACAAAATAAGCATCAATAAATTTAAGAAAATTGAAATTATATCAAGCACTCTTTCAGACCACAGTGGAATAAAACTGGAAATCAACTTCAAAAGGAACCTGCAAAGCCACGGAAATACGTGGAAATTAAATAACCCGCTCCTCAATGATCATTGGGCCAAAAATGAAATTAAGATGGAAATTAAAAAATTCTTCCAACTTAACAACAATAGTGACACAACATATCAACACCTCTGGGATACAGTAAAGGCAGTGCTAAGAAGAAACTTCATAAGCCTAAACGCCTACATCAAAAAGCCTGAAAGAGCACAAACAGACAATCTAAGGTCACACCTCAAGGAACTAGAGAAACACGAACAAACCAAACCCAAATCCAGCAGAAGAAAGGAAATAACCAAGATGAGAGCAGAACTAAGTAACATTGAAACAAACAAAAAAATACAATGATAAATGAAACAAAATCCTGGTTCTTTGAA
This sequence comes from Papio anubis, assembly GCF_008728515.1. Taxonomy (NCBI): domain Eukaryota; kingdom Metazoa; phylum Chordata; class Mammalia; order Primates; family Cercopithecidae; genus Papio; species Papio anubis. The sequence continues at coordinate 132,226,065 of NC_044982.1, forward strand.
AACATAAATAAAATTGACAGACCATTGGAAAGATTAACCAAGAAAAGAAGAGAGATAAATCAAAATAAGCTCGATAAGAAACAAAACAGAAGATATTACAACTGACACCACAGAAATACAAAAGATGACTGAAGGCTACTCTTAACACCTTTATGCGCACAAACTAGATAAACCTAGAAGAGATGGATAAATTCCTGGAAGGATACAACCCTCCTAGTTTAAATCAGGAAGAATTAGATACTCTGAACAAACCAGTAACAAGCAGTGAGCCTGAAATAATTTTAAAATTACCAAAAAAAAGTCCGGGAGTAGACGGATTAATAACAGAATTCTACCAGATGTTGAAAGAATTGGTACCAATTCTATCGATACTATTCCACAAGATAGAGAGGGAACACTCCCTAAATCATTCTATGAAGCCAGTATCACCCTAACACCAAAACCAGGAAAGGACATAACCAAAAAAGGAAACTATGGACCAATATCCGTAATGAACACAGATGGTAAAATCCTTAACAAAAATACTAGCTAACCAAATCCAACAGTATACCAAAAACAATCCACCATGATCAAGTGGGTGTCATACCAGGGATGCAGGGATCGTCTAACATACACAAGTCAATGAATGTAATACACCACATAAACAGAATTAAAAACAAAATTCACATGATCATCTCAATAGACACAGAAAAAGCATTCAACAAAATCCAGCATCGCTTTATGATTAAAACTGTCAACAAAATCAGATATACAAGGGACATACCTCAATGTAATAAAAGCCATCTTTAACAAACCCACAGTCAACATAATACTGAATGGGGAAAAGTTGAAAGCATTCGCTCTGAGAACTGGAATGAGACAAGGATGCCCACTCTCTCGGCTCCTCTTCAACATAGTACTGGAAGTCCTAGCCAGAGCAATCAGACAAGAGAAAGAAATACAGGCATTCAAATCAGTAAAGAGGAAGTCAAGCGGTTGTTATTTGCTGATGATATGACTGTTTACCTAGAAAACCCTAAAGACTCCTCCAGAAAGCTCTTAGAACTGATACAAGAATTCAGCGAAGTTTCCAGATACAAAAATAATGTACAGAAATCAGTAGCTCTCATATACACCAACAACAACCAAGCTGAGAATCAATCAAGAAATCAACCCCTTTTACAATAGCTGCAAAACAAAAAAAAATTAAAATACTTAAGAATATACCTAACCAATGAGGTAAAAGACCTCTACAAGGAAAACTACAAAACACTACTGAAATAAATCCTAGACAGCACAAACAAATGGAAACACATCATATGCTCGTGGATGGGTAGAATTAGTTTTGCAAAAATGACTATACTGCCAAAAGCAATCTATAAATTCAATGCAATTCTTATCAAACCACCATCATTCTTCACAGAATCAAAAAAAATTCTAAAATTCATATAGAACCAAAAGAGCCTGCATAGCCAAAACCAGACTAAGCAAAAAGAACAAATCTGGAGGCATCACATTGCCTGATTTTAAACTATACTATAAGGCCATAGTCACCAAAACAACAGGGTACTGGTATAAAAATAGTCACATAGACGAATGGAACAGAATAGAGAATCCAGAAATAAACCCAAACACTTATAGCCAACTGATCTTCGACAAAGCAAACAAAAACAAAGTGGGAAAAGGACACCCTTTTCAACAAATGGTGCTGGGATAATTGGCTAGCTGGATAATTGGATAATCTCCACGTGTAGGAGAATGAAACTGGATTCTCATCTCTCACCTTATATAAAAATCAACTCAAAGTGAACTAAAGACTTAAATCTAAGACCTGAAACTATAAAAATTCTAGAACATTGGAAAAACCCTTCTAGACATTGGCTTAGGCAAGCATTTCATGACCAAGAACCCAAAAGCAAGTGTGATAAAAACAAAGATAAATAGCAGGGAATTAAACTAAAGAGCTTTTGCAGAGCAAAAGGAACAGTCGGCAGAGTAAACAGACAACCCACATAGTGGGAGAAAATCTTCATAATCTGTACATCTGTCAGAGGACTAATATCCATAATCTACAACAAACTCAAACAAATCAGCAAGAAAAAAAAAAGTCTCATCAAAAAGTGGTTAAAAGACATGAATAGACAATTCTCAAAAGAAGATATACAAATGGCCAACAAACATGAAAAAATGCTCAGCACCACTAATGATCAGGGAAATGCAAATCAAAACCACAATGCAATACCACCTTACACCTGCAAGAATGGCCATAATCGAAAAATAAAACAATAGTACATGTTGGCATGGGTGCAGTGAACAAGGAACACTTCACCACTGCTGGTGGGAATGTAAACTGGTAAAACCACTATGGAAAATAGTGTGGAGACTCCTTAAAGAACTAAAAGTAGAACTGCCATTTGATCCAGCAATCCCACTACTGGCTATCTACCCAGAGGAAAGGAAGTCATTATACACAAAAGATACTTGCACATGCATGTTTATAGCAGCACAACTCACAATTGCAAAACTGTGGAATCAACCCAAATGCCCATCAATCTATGAGTGGATAAAGAAACTGTGAGACATATATATATCTCTCTCACATATATATGTGATATATCATGAAAAGGAATAAATTAATGGCATTCGCAGTGACCTGGATGAGAGTGGAGACTATAATTCTAAGTGAAGTAACTCGGGAATGGAAAACCAAACATTGTATGTTCTCACTCATAAGTGGGAGTTAAGCTATGAGGATGCAAAGGGATAAGAATGACACAATGGACTTTGGGGACTCAGAGGGAAAGGGTGGGAAGTGGGTGAGGGATAAAAGACTACACAAAGGGTGCAGTGTATACTGCTCAGGTGATGGGTGCACCAAAATCTCACAAATCACCACTAAAGAACTTACTCATGTAACCAAACACCACCTGTTCCACCAATAACCTATGGAAATTAAAAAAAATAAAAAATAAAATAAAGCAAACAGAACAAAAAGGAATGGAATGGGATCCCTGAAATTCTAAATCATGCCAAACCTCTAGGACCTCAAACAGCTATAAATTGAAGACTTATGGTCCAGCCTGGTATACATTTTAAATCAATGGACAGAAATTACACCGAGGATAATTTATGGCCATTAAAGGAGATCATTCAAACTCCCCAACCTTGTTTTTCTTATAACTAAATTAGAAACTGCAGCCAACTGTAGCATTAACATGTAGAACCTTCTAAGTTCTGTGTCTATCTCCATTTTTATTTGCCTACTTTGAATCTGCTGACTTTTCTTTTGGTATTAAGATAAGCTCACTGCTTATGGAATTCCAGTTAAAATTCTTTTTAGGTTTAAAGGGCTTGATGTTTTATGGTGTCAGGGTTTGATACAAAGGTTAAATACAACAGCTCTATGGTAACCAACAATCTAGATACCTTCTGGAAATATATATTTAGGTTTGTCTGGATGACAATCACTTAAGTTGATAGAAGAATTAATTGAAAGATTGACATTCTAAAAGGAAATAAATAGATAAATGTTTATCAAAGTTAGGCTGTCAGATCAAAGGGGTCAAAATCTTAAATTCAGAGCCATAATCTAAGATATCTCTGTCTGGCATGAGAATTTCATTGTCTGCTATGCATGAACCAGAAAAATCTGGGGGAAAAAAACTGCAAATAACTTTTCCTCCAGTACTTCCTTGCACAATTGACTAGTCAAGCAAACAAAACCAACAAACAAAAGACAAATTTGTTACTAAAATTCAAGACTACTTGGAGATTTTGTTTTTCTCACACAATTCGGATCATCCCACCTAAAATGTAAACATTTAAAAAATGTAACCACTTAAACTCATTTGAAACTGAAAAATGGGGAGAGTAAAAAAAAATTTTTTTTTAACTGGTTTATCCAAAGTTTTGGCCCACAGCCTTCGTTAGACTACCTATCAGGGAAAATAAAATTTAGTCAAGTGAACCAGTCCCATTTTGTCAGAAATATAATTTAGATTCAACTGCCTTTTAAAACTCATGAGTTTATACTATGTATTAATATGTTTTACTGACTCGTAACTAAAATTCTAAAATGAAAGGCAAAAGATCTATGTGTGCATATATATGTTTAGATATGTCTATATATATGCACATGTATTATGTTGTATGTTGTGTCTACATGGTAGAATTTGGCATAGTTGACCAAAAATCCCTTAAGGAATTCCATTCAAACTGGCTTAGATAAGCGAGTACTCATATAAACTGTTAAAATATCTAATAATTAACCCAAATGCCTTTACTTTATGTGATGTAAGTAGGCCTTTAATAAATAAGTCGGTTTTGAAACTCTTGGTAAAAAAAATAAAAATGTAATTCAAAATTGTTAGCATATATTTTTGCTTGGACTTACTAGTCAGTTTTATATTTGTCTTTGCTAGATGTTTTAAGGCATCAGGGTTTGATACAAAGGTTAAATACTACAAAACCAGCCTGAAAACAGAATGATCTTTGTTTATAATTACTTTAATAATTATTCTACAATAATTTATAATTACTGTAATAAATAAGAATAATTTATTACTGTTGGTATAATGAAAATAGCTGTATCTTCTAATTTATTGGCAAAATACTCTTGCAAATTTCTTACTTGGGTGAACACCTAATATTCACAGGCTGTAAAAATCATTAACAGAAAAATAACCTGAAATAATAGCTAATTTTGTCTAATATTTCAGTTTTCATAAGTAATCTAGGTATAATTGATAAAAATTAATTAGGTAAATGTAAATGAGATAAATGTTTATAAACAAACTTTTATATAATTTGAAATCTTAAAGTTATGTTATATTAAATTTACCAATACTCATTAAATGTCTGGATAATTTCCCAAGAAGATAAAATAATGAAACATATATTGCTGAACATAAGATTTTACTTTGCTTCATAAATTTGATAAAAAGACTAAATATAGTTGAGCCTATCAATGTGCATAAAAATTATGTTATGGAAAAACTTCTTTCTAAAAATTATAAAATGTTTCTTCTCTACAAAACACCAACATGCAACAGACAGTTCAAAATTTGTTGTTTCCTAGGTTATCACTAGAAATTAAGGTTACTAAGAGTTAAACATTCTAATTAACATATATAATTTTGCATACAAACTATACAGAAATGAACATATTTCTGATGAGAAAAATTATAAGGCATTAAAAAAATGTCATTTAGAGGCTAGTTGTTTCAAAAAGTAAAATTAAGGAAGGAAATACAAAGATAGAAAATAACCAGTAAGAAAGACAGAGAGAGAGATGTAAAGAAAGTTATCAAAACATCTCATGGATGCCATAAATATATATATCTGCTGTGTATCCACAAACATTTTTAAAAATAATTTTTAAAAATTTAAGGGAATTTTTTTTATTAAAAAGAACCTTGTGTGGTAAATTTTCTGTCCTAAAGTAAAATGCCTGGTTATTTCACAAAGAAGAAATAGGGAACAAAACTAATAGTCTAAGCATGTCATGGAAGGTTGGTGTAAGTCATGGAAAGTTTGTGAAGAATGAATTTATGAAAAACATTTGGGCTGGGCGCCGTGGCTCACGCCTGTAATCCCAGCACTTTGGAAGGCTTAGGTGGGAGGATCACCTGAGGTCAGGAGTTTGAGATTAGCCTGACCAACATGGATAAACCCCAGCTCTACTAAAAATACAAGAAAAATTAGCTGGGCGTGGTGGCACATGCCTGTAATCCCAGCTACTCAGGAGGCTGAGGCAGGAGAATTGCTTGAACCCGGGAGGTGGAGGTTGTGGTGAGCCGAGATCACACCATTGCACTCCAGCCTGAACAACAAGAGCAAAACTGCATCTCAAAAAAAAAAAAAAAAAGAAAAAAAAACAAAGAAAAGAAAAACATTTGTGTGTACTGGCTATAATTAGAAGGAAATTGTGAGTCTTTCTAAAGATTAATTTTGATTTATGTGTGCATGCTATAAATACACAGTGATACAAAATTACAAATTTGGTCTTGTATGGTAGCACAAGGTTTTCCTGAGGTATTAATCTGCTCTTAGTAAAAAATTAGGAGAGGTTTTGATTTTTAATTCTGAAATGTTTCTTTAAATTTTCAACCATCTTCTGAACTGCAGCTTTACATTTTTAGAGCAATGTTTGCACTAGTATAACTTGATTCTGTACTCTTGGCTTTTCCAGATATGTCTGAATTGTTTCACATACTCAGAAAATTTCCCATGCTTTTACAAGAATCATGTATTTCCATGCTCAAGGTATTAATTTTCTGGTTTACCTTCCTCTGTGATTTGATATACACTCATAACCTTGGGCACACGCTCTTCCTGTATCTGATTAAATTTAAGTGTCTTTTATTAGATTTGACTTCCGGGTTACCTAAATAGCTTCCCATAAGGAGAAACAATCACACGGAAAAGTATTTTTGTTTACATTTTTGAAAACTGTCCCAAAAAAAAAAAAGATTTTATGTTTTATCAGTAATTCCCTGGGTTTAAAACAAAAACTAGTTTGTTTTTATTACTTAGGAAAACTGAATTTTGAAAGGGTTAAGGCATTTTTTACATCCAAGTGACTTTTCTATATTGCTTTTGAAGTCTTTTGATCACTCTGCTCAAATGAATGATTATAGTATCATAGTGATGACATGATTATGGGCCACAGTGACCTGTGATTCTGTTTTGATCGCTGTTTTAAACCTTTCACATCTTTGATGAGCTGCCTTTCTAACAAAATTCTAAATTAAGTGTTTTTGACCTAGAATTAACCTAGGCCCCTGGAGAGCCTCAATAGACAGATGTGTCATCTTGTAATAATTAGGCTTATTTGGTAAATTGTATGGGAAGCATTGTCAAATGATAAGTGACGCTAGATCTTCTTTCAGTTATATTTATAGGTATGTTATTTATATGAATGTTCCAAAATTATATAGAACTCTTAGAATTCTAATATATCATCAGTCATAATTCTGGTTATGTTGTATGCCACAAAAATAACCAAATTTTATTGTCAACTGCTGATTAGAATAAACTTCCATCAGATTTTTAATCATGGCTATTCTAAATCTCTGTCATCCACAATTTTGAATCTTCTCTAAAAGCATTTGTAATAAGAGTCATTGAAAGTATTCCTAAATACATTTTTCTAAACTTTAAGATCAATGGACTAAATATAAATTTTCCAGAACCCTAATAAAAAAAACTGGAAAATTTGCAAAACTACTAATCAATTCAAAGCCAAATGAAAATTACATGAAATAAAATAACTGATTAAGACAATGTTTTAAGACTTTTATTTGAAAATTTTTTATTATTTACTTAACTATTTTGTTTTCCAGATTTAAAGGAATGTTTTCTCTTAAATTATCTATAGTTTATAGTAATTTGGTAAAGTGTACTTTTATAAACAAAAGTGAAAACATTTACTTTTGCTCTCTACTTGATCCCTCCAAAATTCAGAAAGTATTCACGAGTACTGTTATCTTTATGGAAGGATAATTGTTTGCACAAGTTCAGTAAGAATCTACTCTCTTTATAACAGGACACAATTGGAACAAATGGTTATATTTTCAAGGCTTTGGCTGGAATATATATTTGAGAATGTGCATAGAATCCCTAGCTCCAAGAGTTTTTAGCTTTATAGTGAGTAAAAATTGTCACTTCCTGGCAGGCCCAGGAACCTTAAGACTGTAGAAGAAATCTAAAGTCTGCCTTAGTTTGGCTTCCCAATCTTGAGAGATTTATAAATCTGAGATTTCTCTGCGGTCAACCACTATTCTTACTGCACTTATGTAAATGATCATACCAAAATGTGATAAAATTAAATATACTTTATAAATAATTTTTTACTGATTAGCTTTAATAAAAATTGGGATGACTATAGAGAGAAAAGTTGTATTTCTAAAGAAAAGCTGTAATACTCCATTTATTAGATTGTAGCCCTATGCATTGTTTTCAAGTTTTTATTATCTACCTGTAGACCAGACTAGATCCTGAATTATTCTAGGTTTCTCCAATTCAACTTTTTTCTGTAGGACCACTAAAAAATGGGAATTGCTCTGTTCCTGAAGCCCTATGAGCTGAACTTAGGTGAATTTTAAGGGACAAATTTTTGCCTGATGTATGAGCCACACAGATAAGCTCACCAAACTATTGCCATAACCAAAGACACTCAAGCTGCAAACCAGGATAATAAGTTGATGGCTTCATACTGTAAACAGCTTTTCCCAAGACATCAGAACAGGACTCTATATTATGAGACTCTTACCCTCTTAATGCCTACCTTTTGCACTCAGCAGGAAAACAGTGTAATTGAAATTTTCCAGACAGTACATTGCACTGGTAATTTGATAGAACCTGAACTGAGATCCCTTAGTCCCCTTAGTGGGTAATTTTAGCAACATTCCTAATGCAACTATTGCTCACTTTCTGCTCTAATTCAACCCAATCATGGACTACTAGATGGTAAAATTGCTCTATATTATCTATTGGTTAAATAAGAAAATGTATATACTATGGATACTACACGCTTTACCTGGACAAATTCCTCTGAGGAAACTGAGGCCCATATATACAAAATAAGAAAACAGGCCACATGGTTATATCAGATCCCACCTAGTTCCCTATGGTCATTTCCTTTATTCAATTGGTTGCCTTTAAGCCTACATTCATGGCTAAAAACTACCAATACTTGTTCAATTTCTGCAGATGTACAACTTCTAACACAATAATGCTGGCCCTGTACTTTGAGATGGTAGCAATGCCTATGGAACAGACAAAAATTGAACTTACCAATGAACTCCATGTAAACTTAGCCTCAGAGTCACTTCCTCCAAACCTCCCTTGTTGCTTAAATATGGCTTAAAGAGCATTGACACTGACTCATAGTTGCCAACTACTACCTAAAACATGGGACCAGAGCAACAAATTGGGACAAGTCTATCTTGGCATCAAGAGACAACAAAAACCTAACCACAGGATGATTAATCAGCAATGCTTTTAGTGAAAGATTCTGATAAGAAGGAAGACTGGACATAGTAGCTCACATCTATAATCCCAGCTCTTCAGAAGGCTGAGGCAGGAGGATCACTTGAGCCCAGGAGTTTGAGACCAGCCTGGGCAACATAGCAGAATCCCATCTCAACAAAAAAGTAAAACAAATTAGCCAAGTCTGGTGGTGCCCATCTGCAGTTCTAGCTACTTAGGGAGCTGAAATGGAAGATCACTAGAGCTCATGAGTTCAAGGTTACAGTGAGTTATGATCACACCACTGTACTCCAACCTAGGTGACAGAGTGAGACCCTGTCTCCAAAGAAAAGGTAGGGGATTAGCAGGGTACTTTGAAAAGTTGCCAGAATCAAAATGGAGATACTCATGTTAGAAACTCTGACAAGGATAGGCGTAGTGGCTCATGTCTGTAATCCCAGAACTTTGGGAGGCCAAGGCAGGCGGATCACCTGAGGTCAGGAGTTTGAGACCAGCTTGGCCAACAGGGTGAAACCCCATCTCTAATAAAAATACAAAAAATTAGCCAGGTATGGTGGCAGGCGCCTGTAATCCCAGCTACTCAGGAGGCTGAGGCAGAAAAATCACTCGAACCTGGGTGGTAGAGGTTGCAGTGAGCCGAGATTGCACCATTGCACTCCAGTCTGGGCAACAAGAGTGAAACTCTGTCTCAAAAACAAAAAAAACAAAAAACAAACAAACAAAACAAAAACAAGAAAAAAAAAAAAGCCTGACAAATGGAGCCAGGGAAGGCCATAAAAGGAGGGTTTTCATGCATAAATCACTGATAATAGGAATTGGCATAAAGGACTATCAAAATTGCAACCTTGCACAAAAGCCATCACAATCTTATACAAAAAACACTCCTACAAGGACATATGCCCAGTAACTGTTTGTCCAACATCAAACTGATACCACCCTTATTATTGATCCTCATAGCCAAAAATAATTGATTCAAAAACTTATATAATCCTCATCATTTTTCCTTTAAAAACCTTTGTCTTCCTTAACCTCCTGAATATACATATAGGTTACTATGGCACACATATTTCCATTGCAATACCCATTTCCAAATAAATATCTTCTTTTTTTATTTTGAGACGGCGTCTCGTTCTGTGGCCAGACTGGAGTGCAGTGGCGCGATATCAGTTCACTGCAAGCTTCGCCTCCGGGGTTCACAACTTTCTCCTGCCTCAGCCTCCGGAGTAGCTGGGACTACAGGCACCCACCACCACGCCCCGTTGACTTTTTTTTGTATTTTTAGTAGAGACAGGGTTTCACCCTGTTAGCCAGGATGGTCTTGATCTCCTGACCTCGTGATCCACCTGCCTCGGCCTCCCAAAGTACTGGGAATACAGACGTGAGCCACCACGCCTGCCCAATAAATATCATTTTTAAAGAGAGTCTCTTTCTGCTATTTAGGTTGACACATGAAACAACTTTGTCCACCCCTTCACTTTCAGCCTATGCATGTCCTTAAAGCTAGAGAGAGTTTCTTCCCACAGCATATGGTTGGATCTTGTTTTTTAATCCATTCAGCCACTCTGTCTTTTGATCCAGTTTAGTCCATTTGCATTTAATGTAATTATTAATAGGTAAGGATTTACTGCTGCCATTTTGTTAATTGTTTTCTGTTTTGTACTTCTTTTATTCCTCTCTTCCTCTCTTGTTGTCTTCCTTATAGATATGATGTTTTTTTGGTAGTGGTATTCTTTGATTCTTTTATTGTTTACCATTTTTGTATGTACTATAGGTTTGTGGTTACTATATAGCTTGCATAAAACAACTTACAGTTATAGCTGTCTGTTTTACGCTGATAACAACTTAACTTCAATTACATACAAAAATTTGACACTGTTCTTTCCCTCCCCTCAACCTTACATTATTGATGTCAAAATTTATTTTACTTTGTATTGTATATCCATCAATACATTTGTGGTTGTATTTATTCTTATTACTTTTGTCTTTTAATTTTAATAGTAGGATCAGAAATGATTAATGTGCTATTATTATATTTTATGTATTTATCTATATATTTATCTTTAGCAGGGAGATGTATATTTTCATATCTGTGTTGCCGCTGAGCATCTTTTCATTTCACCTTGAAGAACTATCTTTCTTTAGCACTTCTTGTAAGGTAGCCTAGTGATGAAGAACTCCCTAAGTTTGTGTTTATCTGAGAAAGTTTTTCTCACTCCTTCATTTTGTTTTTTTTTTCAATGGAGTCTTGCTGTGTCACCCAGGCTGGAGTGCAATGGCGCGATCTCGGCTAACTGCAATGCAACCTCCACTTCCCTGGTTCAAGCAATTCCCTTGCCTCAGCCTACTGAGTAGCCTGGATTACAGGCGCATGCCACCACGCCTGGCTAATTTTTTTGTATTTTTAGTAGAGACGTGGTTTCATCATGTTGGCCAGACTGATCTTGAACTCCTGAACTCAGGCAATCTGCCTGCCTTGGCCTCTAGCAAGGTGCTGAGATTACAGGTGTGAGCCACCATGCCCTGTCACGCCTTCATTTTTAAAGGATACTATTACTGGGTATAGTATTCTTGGTTGCAAGATTTCTTTGTTGTTTTTTTCCCCTCCAGCACTTTGAATATATCATCCCACTTTTTTCTGTCCTACAAGGTTTCTGCTGAGAAATCCTCTCACAGCCTTTTGCAGGGTTACATGTATGCAACAAGTCATCATTTTCTTTCTCTTGCTGCTTTCAAAATTATTTCTTTGTATTTTATGTTTGACAATTTAATTATATTGTTTGTCTGTGTAAATTCCTTTAGGTTCAACATATTTTGGGTCTTTTGGGTTTCATGAACCTGGATGTTCATTTTCTTTCACAAATTTGGGAAATTTTCAATAATTTTTGTTTTTTCGGAAAAAGGGTCTTACTCTTTTGTCCAGACTGGAGTACAGTGATGCAATCATGGCTCATTGCAGCCTTGCCCTCCTGGGATCAAGCAATCTGCCCACCTCAGCCTCCCAAGTAGCTGGGACTATAGATATACACCATCACAACTGGCAAACTTCTAGTTGGTTTTTGTTTGTTAAGATGGGGTTTTCCATGTTGCCATGAACTCCTGGGCTCAAGCAATCCACCTACCTTGGCCTCTCAAAGTGATGGGATTACAGGTGTTAGCCACCACATCTGGCCCTCAGTGACTATTTCTTTAAATAAGCTTACTATCTCTTTATCTTCTCCTTTGGAAACTCCCTTATGCATATATTGATTCCCTTGCTGGTGTCCCATAAGTCCCATAGGCTCTCTTTGCTGTTTTTCATTCTTTTCCTTCTTGCTTTTCTGACTCAATTGCAAATGTCCTAGGCACAGTACAAGCTACCTATGGGAGGAATTTAGTTTATAGTTTAACCTATCTTCAAGTAATCGATTTTTCTGCTTGATCAGGTCTGATGTTAAATCTCTCTATCGAGTTTTTTAGTTCAGTTGTCGTATTCTTCAGCTCAAGAATTTCCATTTGGTTCTTTTTATGGTTTCTATTTCTTTGTTGAACTTCTAATTTTGTTTATGTATTATTTTCTTTATTTTGTTTAGTTGTCCATCTGTGTTCTCTTGTAGCTCAATTAACTACATTGAGATGATTATTTTGAGTTCTTTTTAAGGAAGTTAGTCAAACTCTATTTCTTTAGGGTCTGCTACTGGAAGTTTATTTTGTTCCTTCAGTGCCATTGTTTCCCTGATTCTTTATGATTCTTGCCTCAGGTTGGTATCTGTGCATTTGAAAAAGCAGTGACTATATTGCATCTTTACAGACTGGCTTTGGCAGGGAAAGCCTTTTACTAGTCACCCTGATCAGAGATTCTAGATGGGCTGATTGGCAGTGTCTGCCGTCAGGCCAACTGCCAGGGATTGTGGAAAGACAAGCAGGCACACTGCAAGGATTCATGAGCAGGTGGACCTGCTACTGCAGGCCACAGGTTAGCTGTTGAGATCCACAGGTTAGCTGTTGAGATCCACGTGCTAATTTTTGAGAGCCCCTGCTCCTTTACTTTGTTCATAGATACTCCTATGTGATCTAGCCATGCCTATTCTCTCAGTGTTCTGGGTGAAGTGTGAAAGAAACAGGCTTCTTGGGTGGCATCCTAAAAGGCTGGGAAGGTTTAACACTCCCTTTACACTCTTTTATTCCCTACCGGAGAAAAGCAGGGCTGAGATCTCTCATGCCAACTTGAGGGAGGATAACATGGGTAAAGTTAAGCCACTGTCCTCACTCTTTTAAATGTCTTCTCATCGTGATCCACCAGGGTGCTGGAACCTATCACCTGGATGCATGAGCTCTTGTAAAGGTACTTTCACCATAGGTGGTTATTAAATCAGTGTTTCTATGAGGAGGCAGGGGCTGGGACCTACTATTCTGCCACCTTGCTCATGTCATGCTCACAATTCTTTTCTTATTACATATAGCACATTTTGCTTATCCATTGATCTATTGATGGACACTTTGTTGCTTTCACATTTTAGCTATCATGAATAATGCTGCTATGAACATAGGTGTATTAATATCTCTTCAAGATTTCAAGACTCTGCTTTTAATTCATTTGAGTACATACCTAGCTATAAGAATTGTTGGATATAATTCTATTTTTAGTTTTGTAAGGAACTACCACACTGTTTTCCACAAAAGGTGTACCATTTTGAAACCACTTTTATAAAAATGACAGTGAGAAAAATCTGACATAGAAAAGTTACGACAATGAAAAAAATCTGACCTAAGTGAGTTCATCTCGCTTTTAAACTCTAAGCTGCCCTTGTTCATTCCTAGACATAGGACGAGCTAACTATGGGAGGAATTTATTTTATAGTTTAACTGAAACAGAGATGAAAACAGCCCTAAAACTAACAAATTAGCCACAAGATTAGGAATTATGACTCAGGAGTCATGCAGCCAGAGGCCACAAGATTCCTAACCTCCCCAGTTGCTCCTAGGATAACCTCATTATTATAAAACCTAAGACTGCTGCTTAAGATACTTTTCAGACCCTGCATTGTGATGGACAAGCTTGTGCCACCAAGACCAATAAACTGGTTCAACTAGTTTTGCAATTCCACCCAAGAACTAATGACAGCAGTAAGAACCCACTTCAATCCCCTATGATTTCATCCCCGACCCAACCAATCAGTATTCTTTATCTCCTACGCCCCTTTAACCAAACTACCCTTAAAAAACCCTGGTCTCTGAATTTTTGGAAAGACTGCTTTGAGTTATAAACTCTGGTCTTCTGCTTAGCTGTCTCTGCATTTATTAAACTCCTTCTCTATCACAATTTCACTGTTGGTAAATTGGATCTAGCTGGGCAGGGGGCAAAAAGAACCTGTCGGACCACTACAATTTTACATTCCCACCAATAGTGCATGTAATTCAATTTCCCCAAATTCTCACCAATACTTGTTATTTTGTGGTTATGTTTTAAAATATTTTCTATGCTAATATGTGTGAGATAGTACCAGGTAATTTTGATTTGGACTTCCCCAAAGATTAGTGATGTTGAGTTTTTATGTGCTTGTTGGACATTTGTATATTTTCTTTGGAGAAATGTCTATTCAAGTCCTTTGCCCATTTTGAATCAGATTGTTTTTGTTGCTGTTGAGTTGTAGGAGTTCATTATATATTCTGGGTGTTAATACTTTATTAGATATATGATTTTCAAGTATTTTCTCCCATTCTTGTTGCCTTTTTATTCTGTTGATACTGTCTATTGATGCAAGAAATGTTAAATTTTGATGTAGTCCAATTTGCCTTTATATTTCCTTTTTCGCCTGTGCCTGTGGTGTCACTGACTGACTGATTTTTGGTAAGGATGCCAAGACCATTTAATGAGAAAAGAATAGTGTCTCCAACAAATTATACTGGGACAATAGGATATTGGATCAATGACATAAATATAAAATCTAAGACTTTTAAACTATTAGAAGAAAACATAATAAATATTCATGGCCTTGGATTTGGCAGTATATTCTTACAAATGACACTGAAAACACAAGCAAAAAAGAAAAAATAGATAAGTTGGAATTTATCAAAATTAAAATTTTTGTAAATCAAAGGACATTATCATAAAGTGAAAAAGCAATCTACAAAGTGGGAGATAATATTTGCAAATCATACATCTGACAAGAGACTAGGATCCATGATATGTAAAAGTGTTCACAAGTTAACAACAAAAAGGATAGACAATCCAACCTTTTAAATGGCAAAATTTTTAAAAAGATATTTATTCAAAGAAGATATAGAAATGATGAACAATAACATAAGAATATGTCCATCATTAGGAAAATGTGAATCAAAACCACAATGAGATTCCACATCATGTCCTCTATGATGGCAATAAGAATAGTAATAAGGAATATGACCAATGCTGATAAGGATGTAGAGGAATTAGAAATCTTGCACATTGCCGGTGGTAAAGTAAAATGGCCTGGTCACTGTGGAAAATAGTTTGGTGGTGGTTCCTCAAAAAGTCAAGTATAGAATCACCATACTACTCCACAATTTCAATAATAAGTGTATTTAACCCAGAGTATTTGAAACAGTAATCGAAAATGTAATCTAACAAGTACACTTACACTCATGCTTACAGTAGCACTATTCACAACAGCCAGAAGGTGGAAACAACCCAAGTGTCCATCAACAAATAAGTAGAAAAATATGGTACATAAACACAACAGAATATTATTCAGCCATAAAAAGGAGGAAGTACTGATACATGCTATAAAGTAGGTGAATCTTCAGAATATTATGTAAAAGAAACCAGACACAAAACATGTCACAAACAAGGATTACACACAAACACACACACACACACAGAAAAAAAATATATATATATAAAATACATATAAAATCCCCAGGAAAGGCAGAGAAAGATGGCCAAATAGAGCCCTCCAACAACTGAACAATTGTTCCACCACAGGAACACTAAATTGAACAACTATCAGTGCAAAAATATGTTTTCATAGAAACCAAAAAATAAATAGAGAAGCAGAGAAAGATGGTGGAATAGAAAGCTTTACTGATTGTCCCTCCTGCAAGGACACCAATTTAACATCTACACACAGGCACAAAACCAAAACCAAAACAAACAAACAAACAAAAAAACTTTATAAGAACCAAAAATCAGGTGAACACTCACAGTACCTGTTTTTAATTTCCTATCACCAAGAGGCACTGAAGAGGTAGAAAAAACAGTCTTGAATCGCTGACACCACCCACTCCCCACCCCCTTGCAGTGGCAGTGGAGTGCTGTGTAGAGCTTCTCTGGGTGCTGGGGAAGGGAGAACTCACCAACTTTGAGGCAATAAACTCAGTGCTGTACTGTTAGAGTAGAAAGAAAAATGTGACCAAACTCAGCTGATGCCTGCCCACATAGGGAACATTTAAACCAGCCCTAGCCAAGGAGGAATTGCTGATCCCAGTAGTAAGAACTTGAGTTCCTGCAAACCTTGCCACCATGGGCAAAAGTGCTATGGGTCTCTAAATAAACTTGAAAGGTAGTCTAAGCCATAACGACTGCAACTGTGAGGCAAGTCCTAGTGCTGAACTGGGCCCAGAGACAGTGGACTTGAGGGGCATACAACCTACTGAAACAGCAGCTGCAGCAGCTAAGAGAGTGCTGGCGTCACCTCTTCCTTAACCCCAGGCTGCACAGTTCATGGCTCCAAAAGATATCCCTTCCTTCTGCTTGAAGAGAGGAGAGACAAGAGCAGGGAGAACTTTGTCTTGCATCTTAGATACCAGCTGAACCACAGTAGGACAGGGCGCCGGTTAGAGCGGTTGAGGCCCTCATTCCAGGCCCTAGCTCCCAGATGACATTTCTAGACACACCCTGTGACAGAAGGGAACCCGTTGCTTTGAAGAGAAGGACCCAATCCTAGCAGTATTAATCACCAAGCAAGCCCCTAGGGTCCCCAGTTCTAGGACTTGACTCTTGTACAGCATCTCTGGTCCTTCCCTGGGCCAGAGGGGAGCCCATTGCCCTGAAGGGTGAGTCCCAGGCCAAACAGCATTCACCACAATCTGACTAAAGAGCCCTTGAGCCTTAAGGAAACATCAGCAGTAGTCTAGCAGTACTCCCTGCAACCTGTGGTGGTGGTGGTGGCCATGAAGGGAGGCTCCTCTACTGTTTTAGTCTGTTCTTGCTTGCTATAAAGAAATGCCTGAGATTGGGTAATTTATAAAGAGAAGAGGTTTAAGTGGCTTACAGTTCCACAGGCTCTACAGGAAACATGGCTGTGGAAGCCTCAGGACTCTTTCAATTATGGCAGAAGGCAAAGGGGAAGCAGGCACATCTTACATGGCTGCAGCAGGAGGAAGAGACTGAGGTGGGTGGTGCCACACTCTTTTAAACAACCAGATTTTGCAATAAGTCACTCACTATCAAAAGAATAGCACCAAAGGGGAAATCCACCCCCATAATCCAGTCACCTCCCACTAGGACCCATCTCCAACATTGGGGATTACAATTTGACATGAGATTTGGGCAGGGACATAGACCCAAACCATATCATCTGCTTTTGGAAAAGGGAAGGAAGAGTGAGGAGGACTGCTTCTTGCAGTTTGAGACTCAGCTCAGCTGCAGTACAGTAGAAGACCAGGTAGACTTCTAAGGACTTTTACTCTAGTCCCTGACTCCTGGACTGCACTGCTTGACCCACCTGGGGCCTGGGGGAACTTGCTACCCTGAAGGAAAGGACACAGCCAGGATGGCTTTGCTACCTGCTGATTGTAGAGCCCCAGGGCTTTGAGAAAACATAGACAGTAGTCAGGGAGTGGTTATAGCAGGGCTTGGGCAAGACCTAGTCCTGTGCTGGCTTCAGGTCTGACCTAGTGCAGTCATAGTTGTACTGGTCACAGAGGTGTTTATGTCATTCCACCCCAGCTTTAGGTGGCTCAGAACAGAGAGAGACTCCATTTGTTTGGGAGAAAGTAAGGGAAGGGAACAAGAGTCTATCTGGTAATCCACAAAATCTTGTCCAAACTATCAAGGTGGGACCCCTATGAGTCTGCAAGAACCACAGTGTTGCTGGACTTGGGGTGTTCCCTACAGCAGATACAGCTTAGATCACAACATCCAAGTCCTTTCAAACATGTGGAAAGCCTTCCCAAGAAGGACAGGTACAAACAAGCCCAGATAGTGAAGACTACAATAAATACCTAATTCTTTAATGCCAAGACACTGAAGAACACCTACTAGCATCAACACCATCCACGAAAACATGACCTCACCAAATGAACTAAATAAGGTACCAGGGATCAATCCTGGAGAAACAGAGTAATCTTTCAGACAGAGAATTCAAAACAGCTGTGTTGAGGAAACTCAAAGATACTCAAGATAACACAAAGAAGGAATTCGGAATTCTATCAGATAAATTTAACAAACAGATTGAAATGATCAAAAAGAATTAAGCAGAAATTCTGGAGCTGAAAAATGCAATTGGCACAGTGAAGAATGCATCAGTGTCTTCAATTCATCTAGCAGTATGCTTCTTAGTGAAAACCTTACAGATAAGGAGGTAGTGGCATGACATATTGAAGTACTGAAGGAAAAAAAAAACTTCCCACCTAGAATATGTTCAGCAAAATTATCATTCAAACATGAAGAAGAAATTAAGACATTCCCAAACAAAAAAGAGCTGAGGGATTTTTGTCAACACCAGACCTGTTTTATAAGACATGATAAAAAGGAGTTCTTCAATCTGAAAAAAAAAAAAAAAAAGAATGTTAACGAGCAACAAGAAATCACCTAAAGGTTAACTCACTGGTAATAGTAAATACACAGACAAATACAGAATACCCTAACACTGTAATTGCAGTGTATAAACCACTTATCTTTAGTAGGAAAACGTAAAGAGAAATCTATAAAAAATAATAACTACAGCAACTTTTTAAGAGATAGACAATATAAAAAGATATAGAGACAACAAAAAGACAAAAAATGAGAGAACTGAAGTGAAAAGTTTTTTAGTTTTCTTTTTGTTTGTAATTTTGTGTTTTCTTTCTAATCAGAGTTAAGTTGTTATCAGTTTAAAGTAATTGGTTAAAGATGTTATTTACAAGCCTCATAATAATGACAAAACAAAAACTTATAATAGATACACAAAAAATTAAAAGCAAGAAATTAAAACATATTACCAGAGAAAATCACTTTTACACAAAGGAAGACAGGAAGGAAGGAAGGGAGGACCAACAAAACAACCATAAATCATATAACAAAATGGCAAGAGTAAGACCTTAACTACCAACAACATTGAATAAATGTAAATGAACAAAATTCTCTAATCAAAGGACACAGAGTGGCTGAATGAATTAAAAAACAAGACCGAACCGTATGCTGCCTATAAGAAACTTGCTTCACCTATAAAGATACATATAGGCTGAAAATAAATTGGTGCAAAGAAGTGTTCCATGCAAATGGAAGCAAAAAAGACCAGGAGTAGCTATACTTATATCAGATAAAGTAAACTAAAATTAAAGAGGTAAAAAGAGTCAAAGAAAGTCATCATATAAAGGGGTCAATTCAACAAGAAGCTATAACAATTATAAATATATAGGCACCCAACACTGGAGCACCCAGATATACAAAGTAAATATTATAGTAAAAAAAATAGACCCCCAATACGACAATAGTAGGAGACTTCAACATCTCACTTTAAGTATTGCACAGATCATCTAGACAAAAAATCAACAAAGAAACGTCAGATATAACCTGCACTTTAGACCAAATGGACCTAATAGAAATTTGCAGAACCTTTCACCCAACTGCTGCAGAATACAAATTCTTTTCAAACATGAAACATTTTCAAGTATAGACCACACGTTAGGCCATAAAAAGTCTCAAAAAACTCAAAATAAGTGAAATTATATCAAATGTATTTTCTAATCACAATGGAACACAACTAGAAACCAATAACGAAAGGAACTTTAAACACTCTACAAACACATGGAAATTAAAGAATATGCTCATAAATGACCACTGGGCCAATGGAGGAATTAAGAAAGACGACGCAAAAATTTGTGAAACAAATGAGAATGGAAAAACAACATACCAAAACCTATAGCATACAGCAAAAGTAGTACCGAGGGAAGTTTATAACAACAAATGCCTACATCAAAAAAGTAGAAAAACTTCAAAAACCTAACAATGCAGCTTAAAGAACTGGAAAACAAGAGGAAACCAAACCCAACATTAATAGAACCGAATAAATAATAAAGATCAAAGCAAAAATAATACAATTGAGACAGAAAGTCAATAAAACAAAGTTGTGTGTGTGTGTGTTTTTTGTTTTTTTTTTTTTTTTTTGGAAAGATAAACAAAATTGACAAACCTTTAACCAAACTAAAAACAAAAAAAGGTGAGATGATCCAAATAAATGAAATCAGATTTGAAAAGGGAGACATGACAACTGGATACCACAGAAGTTCAAAGGATTAGTAAAGTCTATTTTGAGCAACTATATGCCAATAATTGGAAAACCCAGAAGAAATGGATACACTTCTAAACACATACAATCTATAAAGACTGAACCATGAAGAAATCCAAAACCTGAATAGGCCAATAATAAATAACAAGATAGAAGACATAATAAAAAAAAATCCCATGAAAGAAAAGCCCAGGACCTGATAGCTTCACTGCTTAATTATGCAAAACATCTAAAGAGGAATTAATAACAATTCTACCCAAATTCTTTAAAAAAATAAAAAACCAAAAAGGAAGGAATGCTTCCAAACTCATTCTATGAGGCAAGCATCACCCTGACACTAAAGCCAGACAAAGAAAACTGTACCAGTATCACTGATCAATGTAGTTGCAAAAATACTCAACAAAATACCAGCAAACCAAATTTAACAACACATTAAAACAATCATTCAGTGTAATCAATGAGATTCATTTCAGAAATGCGAGGATAGTTTAAAATAGACAAATCAGTAACTGTAATACATCACATCAAAAGAATAAAGGACAAAGCCCATATAATCATTTCAATACATTCTAAAAAAGCTTTTGATAAAATTTAACATACTTCATGATAAAAACAACCTGAGTACAGAAGTAACATACCTCAGCATGATAAAGCCATATACTAAAAATCCACAGCTAGTATACTAAAAAAGGAAAAACTGAAAGCCTTTCCTCGAAGATCTGGAACAAGACAAGGATGCCTATTTTCACCACTTTTATTCAGCATAGTACTAGAAGCCCTAGCCAGACCAATCAATCAGAGAAAGAAATAAAGGGCATGTAAATTGTAAAGGAAGACAACAAATGAGTCCTGTTTGCAGATGACATCTTAGAAAAGCTTAAAGTTTCCACCAAAAAACAAAACAAAACAAAACAAAAAATCTGTTAGAACTGATAAATTCAGTAAAGTTACAGTATGCAAAAATCAACTTAGAAATATCAGTAGCATTTCTATTTGCCAGCAGCAAACAATCTGAAAAAGCAACCAAGAGAGTGATCCCATTCACAATAACTACAAAAAAGTAAAATACCTAGGAATAAACTTAAAGAAATGAAAGATCTCTACAATTAAAACTATGAAACATTGCTGAAAGAAATTGAATAAGACACTGAAAAAAATTGAAAGATAATCCACGTTCATGGGTTGAAAGAAACAGTTATTTGTTTAAATGTCCATGCTGCCCAAAGCGATTTACATATTCAATGAAATCTCTATCAAAATACCAATGTCATTCTTCACAGAAATGGAAAAAAAAATCCTACAATTTATATGGAACCACCAAAGACCCCAAGTAGCCAAAGCAATCCTGATCGAAAAGAACAAAGCTGGAAGCATCGCACTACCTTATCTCAAATATGCTAGAGACAACCAAGGCAAAAATGGACAAATGGGATCACATCAAGCTAACAAGCTTCTGGACAACAAAGATAATAATCAACAAAGTAAGAGACAACCTACAGAGTGGGAGAAAATATTTGCAAACTACCTGTCTGACAAGGGAATATATAAGGAGCTCAAACAACTCAATAGCAAAAACTCCCAGATAATATGATTAAAATGGGTAAAAGGACTGACATTTCTCAAAAGACATAAATGGCCAATAAGTTTATGAAAAAATTCCCAGCATCACGAATCAGAGAAATGTAAATCAAAATCACAAGGAGATACCATCTCACCATAGTTAAAATGGCTTTTATGAAAAACACAGGGAATAATCAACGCTAACGAGGAGGATATGGAAAAAGGGTAACACCTGTACATTGTTGGTGGGAATGTAAATTAGTATAGCCACTGTAGAAAGCTGTATGAAGCTTCCTCAGAAAACTTAAAATAGAACTATCAGATGATCTGGCAATTCCACTACTGAATGTATATCCAAAAGAAAGGAAATCAATAAATCAAATAGATATCTGCACTCCCATGATTATTGCAGTGCTATTCACAATAGCCAAAATATGGAATCAACCTAAGTGCCTATCAGTGGATGAATACATAAAGAAAATGTAGTATATATACACAATGGAATATTATCCAGCCTTAAAATGAAATCCTGTCATTTGCAGCAACATAGATGGAACTGAAGGTCATTATGTTAAGTGTAATAAGCCAAGCACAGAAACACAAATAGCGCATGTTTTCCTTCATATGTGAAAGCTAAAAAAGTAGTTGTCATGAAGACAGAGAGTAGATTGGTTACCAGAGGCCAGGAAGGTGTGGGGGAATGAAAAGAGGTTGAATAATGGGTACAAACATACAGTATGATGGAGGAAATAAGACCTAATAAGACCTAGTGTTGATAGATCAGTAGGGTGACTATAGTAGGGATGGTTAATGGGTCCAAAAATACAGTTAGACAGAAGGAATAAGATTTGTAGGGCAACTATAATTAACAATAATTTATTGTATATTTCAAAATAACTAAAAGTGGAATTGGAATGTTACTAACCAAAAAAAATAAATGCTTGAGGTGTTGGATAATCCAATTATCCTGATTTGATCGTTACACATTATATGTCTATATCAAAAAATCACATGTACTCCATGTACCCCATAAATATGTACAACTATTATATATTTATAATTAAAAATAAGTATTTATAATATCCAGAATAGGTAAATCTGTAGAGACAGAATACATACTAGTGGTTTGCAGAAACCAGGGCAAGTGGACAGTGCAGAAAAACTGCTTCATTGGTAAGAGGGTTTTACTTTGGAGTATTGGAGATACCATAGAGGCGGCAGTTGAACAACATGCGAATAGAATCAATTCCACTGAATTCTTCACTTGAAAATAATTAATTTTATGTAATTTCACCTCGATGATTTTTTTTTTAAAGAATATTCCACATGGCTCATGGAATTGCCAGAAAGGCTGAAGAACCAGGCATGGAAAACTGACAGGAAAAAGGGGAGTTCAGCCAGCCAGAATTACATAGAATTCATGCTACAGAATCAGTGTGGAGAGACACTGCTGCTCTGAGACTGAGGACACATTCCACAGATTGCAGAGAAGCATTCTCTATCCAATTGCAGATGGTGGCACAGGCAGTGTTACTCCCTGGAAGAAGAATGCTGTGCCACTGTCAAAAATTTAATTTTTTATTGTATCTGCATCTTGGGTTTATTATCTTAGACTCCTTAGCAGGCACATCTGACTAGCTGACTCTAATTCAATTGCCAATATCCTAGCTCAAAGGGGGTTGGGAAGGTAAAGCATTTGACTTTTTCTGCTCATGTAGTGACAGGTTTCACCGATTCACAGGGCAAAAAAATTCCTCAACAAAGAAACGGTTCAGATGTTGAATAGGCTTTTCTCCAAATGGTAAATGTCTACTGTATATTTGACCCCTTTTTTGGGAGGTTCCAGCTAATGAAATAAAAAAACTAAAATACTCAATATAAATATTGAAAAGGGGGGAAATTATCTCCATTTGCAGATGACATGCTTGGAACACTCAGTGAAGAACTCCAAGAACTACTGACAAAATGTATCAAAATGGCTGAATATCAAGCTACCAATGAGTTTCTTCACAGAATTGGAAAAAACTGCTTTAAAGTTCATATGGAACCAAAAAAGAGCCCGCATCTCCAAGACAATCCTAAGTCAAAAGAACAAAGCTGGAGGCATCACGCTACCTGACTTCAAACTATACTACAAGGCTACAGTAACCAAAACGGCATGGTACTGGTACCAAAACAGAGATATAGACCAATGGAACAGAACAGAGTCCTCAGAAATAATACCACACATCTACAGCCATCTGATCTTTGACAAACCTGAGAAAAACAAGAAATGGGGAAAGGATTCCCTATTTAATAAATGGTGCTGGGAAAATTGGCTAGCCATAAGTAGAAAGCTGAAACTGGATCCTTTCCTTACTCCTTATACGAAAATTAATTCAAGATGGATTAGAGACTTAAATGTTAGACCTAATACCATAAAAATCCTAGAGGAAAACCTAGGTAGTACCATTCAGGACATAGGCATGGGCAAAGACTTCATGTCTAAAACACCAAAAGCAACGGCAGCAAAAGCCAAAATTGACAAATGGGATCTCATTAAACTAAAGAGCTTCTGCACAGCAAAAGAAACTACCATCAGAGTGAACAGGAAACCTACAGAATGGGAGAAAATTTTTGCAATCTACTCATCTGACAAAGGGCTAATATCCAGAACCTACAAAGAACTCCAACAAATTTACAAGAAAAAAACAAACAACCCCATCAAAAAGTGGGCAAAGGATATGAATAGACATTTCTCAAAAGAAGACATTCATACAGCCAACAAACACATGAAAAAATGCTCATCATCACTGGCCATCAGAGAAATGCAAATCAAAACCACAATGAGATACCATCTCACACCAGTTAGAATGGCGATCATTAAAAAGTCAGGAAACAACAGGTGCTGGAGAGGATGTGGAGAAATAGGAACACTTTTACACTGTTGGTGGGATTGTAAACTAGTTCAACCATTATGGAAAACAGTATGGCGATTCCTCAAGGATCTAGAACTAGATGTACCATATGACCCAGCCATCCCATTACTGGGGATATACCCAAAGGATTATAAATTATGCTGCTATAAAGACACATGCACACGTATGTTTATTGCAGCACTATTCACAATAGCAAAGACTTGGAATCAACCCAAATGTCCATCAGTGACAGATTGGATTAAGAAAATGTGGCACATATACACCATGGAATACTATGCAGCCATAAAAAAGGATGAGTTTGCGTCCTTTGTAGGGACATGGATGCAGCTGGAAACCATCATTCTTAGCAAACTATCACAAGAACAGAAAACCAAACACCGCATGTTCTCACTCATAGGTGGGAACTGAACAATGAGATCACTTGGACTCAGGAAGGGGAACATCACACACCGGGGCCTATCATGGGGAGGGGGGAGGGGGGAGGGATTGCATTGGGAGTTATACCTGATGTAAATGACGAGTTGATGGGTGCAGCACACCAACAAGGCACAAGTATACATATGTAACAAACCTGCACGTTATGCACATGTACCCTACAACTTACAGTATAATAATAATAAATAAATTAAAAAAAAAAAAAAAAAAAAAAAAAATGGCTGAATACTAGATGAATATACAAATACCAATAGTTTTTATAACTCATTAGAAATGGATATTCGAAAAACTTCCATTACCATAGGATTAAAAAAGTAGTAAATAACTAAGAAAACATATAACAAAATGTTAGGACTATAATTCTAAAATCTTGTCTAAGGATAAAAAACAAATCTTGAACAAACAGACATACTATATCTATCATTAATGGGAACAGTTAACATAGTTTAATGTTTTCATTGGATTAATATATGATTTTAGGCTCACTCTTAAATTTTAGTGATCAGCTATTTTAACTAATTTCATTCAATTGGTTTTAGATTCCTTGTCATAATGAAGTTATCATATTTTTAGCCACTGTTTGTTTTTTCTATCGGTGAAGTCTTAATATATAAGACATGTCTTCCTTAATAGGTAAGCAAAATTTTACTCAATTTAGACTTTGGTTTCAACTGCCTGTGAAAGAACATTCATCTTGGACCTCAGCATTAGATGTTTTTGAGTTAACATACCTAAGGCTTACTTTCTTCGTCCGTAAATGATCACAATAGTTTTTCCAAATAAAATTTAGAGATAATGCATACAAAATTCTTAGTATAGTTCTTGGTACATAATAAATACGTTGTGAATATTTATGGGTCTTCTGTCTTCTAATATCTGACAAAATAGTTTTCTTGGAATCCTCCAAAACAAACAATAATTTGTTTATTGAATGACTAAATGAATTAAATATTAGGTAAAAAATAGTAACATAGTATGAAGTAAAGACAGTGGGATAAGTTCCAAAATTGCCCTGTGTGAAGAACATTTTTTTAAAATAATTTTTTTTTTGGGAGATGGAGTTTAGCTCTTGTTGCCCAGGCTGGAGTGCAATGGCACGATCTCAGCTCACTGCAACCTCCACCTCCCAGGTTCAAGTGATTCTCCTGCCTCAGCCTGCCGAGTAGCTGGGATCACAAGTATGCACCACCACCACACCCAGCTAGTTTTTGTATTTTTAGTAGAGATGGGGCTTCACCATGTTGGCCAGGCCGTTCTCAAACTTGTGACCTCAGATGATCCTGCCTCAGCCTCCGAAATGCTATGATTACAGGCATGAGCCACAGCGCTGGCCAAGTTTTAAAAGCTCTTTTTAAAATGAAGGATTAGGTTACATGAGAAAAATTGTTATGACTAATAGTCATCAGTCAGCAATTATATATAAAAGCCATAGGATCATTTGATTGAGGCACATTAACATCTGTCTGCTGGATTCTATTACTGAATTTGAAATACTAACTTAAAAAATTTATATTCATAGTTTTTATTGACCTAAACTGGCCACATTTAAACTGCTAATGGTTCCTATTTTTATCAGAAAAAGGACGGAAAAATATCTCACTGTGAAATGTGTCATCCTCCAGGAGTTTCATCAAATTGTTTTGCCCACTAGCTACAATAAAGCTAACGCATTTACTAATGTAAAATAGCACACTGGTTTTGTTGAGGTTTATTTACTATTCTAATGATTATTTCAGTGGAGCCAGTGCTTTAAATGACAGCCACATGGATAATTGCTTTGTAATGTGTTTTCTTTTCAATTTAATCAGGTTTAACTTTGTATCTAATAGAACTAGTGCCTTTAAAATGTTGTGGTTGGTATAATATGAATGAAAAATAATTTATTTGTAAAATGTCTGAACATCTTAGTTCTAGTACCATCCACTGTGTTCTTTTCAAAGTACTGCTTAATAGCAATAAGAACAAGTCATTGTTCATTTGATAAATTAAGTTTCATATTTGAGAATTTGTATTCTAGATTTATTATAAATTCTACCAACTAGGAAAGGTAAGATTGTTAGCTCTCTTTTCTGTAAACCTTGAGCTTTGTGACTGCTATCCTTTTGAAATGGAACTTGATACCTACAAGGGCCACTTACTGAAACTTTTGCTGTCACAGATTTGTCTATTTAAATCTAAAGCACTGTGTATTAGCCTGTTTTCATTGCTGTAAAGGAATACCTGAGAGGGGGTAATTTATAAAGAAAAGTTTATTTCGACTCATGATTCTGTAGGCTGTACAGGAAGTGTGGTGCTGGCGGCTGCTTCTGCTGAAGGCCTCAAGAAGCTTACAATCATGCTGGAAGAGTGAGGTGTGTCACATGACCAGAAAGAATAAGAAAGAGAAGAGGGAGGTCTTAGATTCTTTTAAACAGCCAGATTCCATGTGAACTAACAGAGTAAGAACACACTCATTACTATGGGGAGGGCATCAAGCCATTCATGAGGAAACGTCCCGCATGACCCAAACACCTCCCACTAGGACTCACCTTTAACATTGGGTATCAGAATTCAGCATGATATTTGGAGGGGACAAACATTCAAACTATATCACACTGTCACTTGACTCTTTATTCTCTTCATAGTATATTTTGATAATTATATCTTAATTATAATATAGTAAAATTTATCAATTTTCTGTTATGGTTAATAATTTTTATATTCTGTTCAAGAAACTTTTCTATATTTCAAAGTCATAAGGACATTTTTATATTCTCTGTCAAAGTTTTATTATTTAGTTTTTCACGCTTAGATTTATAACCCACCCTGAATTGTTTTCATGATGATGTGAGGTAGGGTAAAGTTTATATTTTTTCATCTGAATAGAATTTTCTTTCCCCTCTAAACTGCAGTACCACCTTTTCCTAAATTAAGGTTCATCCATCTATGCATGTTTTTGCTCTGGTCTTCCCATTCTAATTCAATAGTCTGTTTAATAATTCAGCAAGCCTTTTTTATAAAGGCTTTTTTATGGGTCAGGAGGTGTGATAGTGGCCAGATGTGGTGGCTCACACCTATAATCCCACGCTTTGGGAGGCTGATTGGGAGGATCATGTGAGGCCAGGAGTTCGAGACCAGACTGGGCAACAAAGTGAGACCCTCCAACTCCCAATCTCTACAAAACATAGAAACAATTGCATGTGCCTGTAGTCCCAGCTACTCAGGGGGCTGAGGTGACAAGGATCACTTAAGCCCAAGAGTTCAAGGCTGCAGTGAGTTATGACCGCACCAATAGACTGAAGTCTCAGTGACAGACAGAGACCCTGACTCTTAAATAAAAAATCATGATAGTAAATATTTTGGACTCTGTGGGCCAAGATGCAAAATTGAAGATACTGTATAGATTTTTACATAACAAGAGGGAAAACAAATTTCCACAAATTTTTAATTGATGAAAATCAAAATATAATAAAACTTGAGTACAAATTTTTGTTATAGTGGTCTACTAGTGAGAAGAACTGAATTTTTTTTTTAATGGCAGGGATAATATTTTTGCTAAATTGGGATTCATAGTTAGTGTTCCCTATCATAAAAATCATTTGCGAATGTTTATATGTTAATGCTAATTTGTAATGAGAGTTTATGTATTTCATCATGAAAAATATCTTTTTATACACAGTAACTATAAAATACTAATATTGAGCCACTCATATGACTTTTATTGAACATATTCATCAACTGGAAGGCATTTATAGAATCTCATTTTAGCATGTCATTACATTGCAGGTTAATCACTTTCTAGTTAAAGGGTTAGGTGGAACCTCCTCAATTTCACTGTTAAATTAATTTTAAAATATGGAAATGCCCTTTGCACTTGCATCAAAGTCCCAAAAACTCTACTAGAAAGGTAGTTTGAGCTTGGAAAATATATCCACTGCAAACTGTATAGTATTGAAGATCTTGTTTCTTGTTTTAATTTTTGCTAGCATGGGAAGCATATAAAGCTACTTGTCATTTTTTATGATTCAAAAATTTATTGTCAAAATGACTTTAATTCAGTATGTTTCACATCTAACCATTGTCTTGCTTTGTGATTTTGGGTTGAATTTATTAAATAGCTATTAAGTTTGCTGCAAAAGGTAATTTCTAAAGCCATTCAGTGTTTGATATACTGGTTGAGGTGGTTCTTATTGTTCAGAAAAATTGCAATCTCAGCCCTGTGCTCAAAAAATCACAGTAAAACTTTACCACTGCTAAGCCAGAAAACTACTGTTTCATGGGGAAAATCTAAGTATTCAAGTTATACTTCAGACAAAAATTCTTGGAAGTAATAAAGTCCACAAGAGCAAATGAAGTTCATTGTTGTTCCACTGCTTCAATATCACATGATAGATTCAAATATTTTCCTCAAAATACCTACGGATGAGTAATACAATGAAAAACCAAGGTTTTAATCAACTTATACTTTTACACCTTTGTAAATTTGTCAACCAAAGACTTTCCCTGCTCCAGATGTTTTTAGCATCATCAATTATAACACATCTTGATAGATTCCACTTCAGATTTTACTGAATTAGTGTTTTCCCAACTTCTCTGAAAATATATCTTACCTGTAGTTTCTCTATATAAAGAGTCTAATATTTATTTCACTTCAAATTTGGCATTGTCTCTAGGAATAAACACTTGCTCAGTATCAATATGATCTGTGGGCTCATCTAGTCAAGGAAAACAACTTGAAATCATTTGCCTTATTCTTTAGTTGGTTACCGATGTTTCTTCTCTTCAAGTAACTCTTCTCACCATAAGCCTAATAGTGTTAAATAATTTTCTCTAGACACATTTTTTTCTCTCTTGCAATCAAACAATCTAATTAACCTACCAATGGTAAATGGCTTTCTTCATGTGACTAACAAATGAGCCATTTGGAAACTCACTTTGGTTGCAGTCTCCTTCACTGTTTCTTGGTAAATAATTTATGTTATAATAAAATGTTGTTTTTAATTTTTTAATTTTTCTGACCATTATATTCCTGAGAGTTGGGAATATCACAAGTGTTTAGTCTGGTAAGCAGATGTACACTATATTTTTATAGCACAGCTCTAATGTTATTCCATGATAAATAAAATACCTTGCCATCTAATTTGACAACAAAATAATCCACACTTCACTGCATCTTTAAAACATGACATTTAGAGTCTACTATTCCCTTCCTTTGTTTTGGCATGATTTGTAAGACTAGTAAAAAAAAATATTGTGGTATGGTGGTACACACTTGGAATTCTATCCAATTATAACTACATCACTGTGACTTATAGTGTACTAAGCAACAGTGTGAATTAATAAGAGTGACACATATGATTTCTGTTGCAACTACTCAACTCTACCGTTGTAGTGTAAAAGCAGCCATAGGCATTATGTGAGTAAATAAGCATAGTTGTATTCTAATACATTTGTATTCATCACTGAAACTTAAATTTTATATAAGCTTCAGGCATCATAACATATGCTGTTTTTTCCAAACCATTAAAAAATGTAAAAACTCCTCTTAGCTTGCAGGCTGTACAAAAACAGGCAGCAGATAGATTTGACCCATGGGCCACAGTTTCCCATCTCCTAAAAAAGATAATCATGCAGAATAATATTTATCAAAATCTGTTTTGAGGAGCTCTACTCTTGAGAAATCTCTCTGAAAAATAAAAAGTCAAATAACCTTATAGAAAGCCATATGCTATACATCCCAGTTGTAGATTCATGCTGAGAAATTCTGAAATACAGAAACTCACCTATTGTTGCCTAATCCAGATGTAATGATATTTATTTATTTTCCAGGTAATTCTTTTTTTTTTTTTTTTTTTGAGACGGAGTCTTGCTCTGTCACCCAGGCTGGAGTGCAGTGGCCAGATCTCAGCTCACTGCAAGCTCCGCCTCCCGGGTTCACGCCATTCTCCTGCCTCAGGGTAATTCTTATTTATACAGAATTTCTGTTTGCATGCCTTAGAACCAAGGTGTGGTATATACATCAAGAAATGTTGATATGGTTCAGTATACTTACTTAACACATTAGTGAAGTGAAGTAACAAAGTTCTGAGAATATAAAAGCTTTTCTTTTTCTAGAAAAGCACTGTCTATAAGTTGGCCTAATAGCAACAACCAAAACCAAGTTTTAAACCCATGCTGCTTCATCTTCCTCATCCTGAAAACGCATTTGGCATTTAGGATAAGATCAAGTACTAGAAACAGTGTGTTTAACTACTACAGAAATTTAATTGTTGGTTGAATCCAGAAATTCATAGGTCTTTATCTTTTTATTTATTGATGCTGTAATCTGGAAGTAGCTTTAGAAGCCTTGCGTTTAGTCTGACAATAATGTTTTAGTAGGTAAAGGTTCCCACCATCTGTCCTAGGAAAGGACTGATTGTTTTCTGCTAGTGGCATCAGGTAGCCTCCAGAATTAGGTTTTAAATTCATCCTAATCTGTCAGTAACAACTTGGCATCAGTAACCATGCTTCTGAAAGCCAGAACATTCATCATCAAGCTGCTACTTTCAGCCTATCCTATTGCCTTTCTCAAGTTAAGTCATTCATTCAGCCCTTCATTGAATGTCTATTATGTGTTATGATGTTCTAGGTCAATAGTTGTCCTAGTTTTAACCCTTAAAGTCTCAACATCGGGAAGCCTAGGTCCTAACCACAGCAATTCCTCTGTCTAGACTATAGCCTGAGCACTGGGTTTATTTTTATAAAGCTTGACTGTTTCCTACATGCAAAAATTAAAACCAGGGTCTTGAAGAGATATTTGTACACTCATGTTAATAGCAGCATTATTCACAATAGCTAAAATATGGAAACAACCCAAGTGTCCATTGACAGATGAATAGGTATACAAAATGGAGTATTATTCAGCTTTGAAAAGGAAGTAAATTCTGACATATCCTACAACATGAATAAACCTTGAGGACATTATGCTAAGTGAAATAACTCAGTCACAAAAAAGACAAATACTACATCATTCCACTTGTATGAAGTATTAAAATAGTCAAAATTAAAGAGGTAGAAAGCAGAATTGTGATTGCCAGGGGATAGGGAAAGTGGGCAATGTACAGTTATTACTTAATGGGTATAGAGTCTCAGTTTTACTAGATGCAAGAATTCTGGAGATGAATGGTGGCAACTGTCACACAACAATATGAATGTACTTAATACCACTGAATTGTACCCTGAAAATGGTTAAGAGTAAATTTTATGTTACATTTATTTAGCAACAAAAAAATGAAAAAATAATCTGCCATACATATATGGTTTATTTCTGGATTTTCAATTCTGTTCCATTTATCTATATGTCAGTCCTTGGGCCAGCACCACACTGTTTTGATTACTGTAGCTTTGTAGTAAGTTTTGAAATCAAGAAGTGTGTGCCCTCCAACTTTGTTATTCTGTTTTGGCTATTTGGGGCCCCTTACAATTTTATAAAAGTTTGAAGATTTGCTTTTCCATTCCTGAAAAAAGAAAGGCTATTGGAGTTTTGATAGGGATAGCATTGAATCTGTAGATTGATTTGGGTATTGCCATCTTAAAAATAGTAAAGTCTTCTAATCCATGAACTCAGTATGTCTTACCATTTAATTAGTTCATCTTTAATTTCTGTCAGCATTTTTTTGCAGTTTTCAGTGTACAAGTCTTTCACCTCTTGGTTAAATTTATTCCCAGGTATTTTATTCTCAGATGCTATTGTAAGTAGATTGTTGTATTAGTCTGTTTTCACATTGCTATAAAGAACTACCTGAGACTAGGTAATACATAAAGAAAAGAGGTTTAATTGACTCACAGTTTCATAGACTGTGTACAGAAGCTTGGCTTGCGAGGCCTCAGGAAACTTACAATCATGGTAGAAGGTAAAGGGGAAGGAAGAACATCCTACATGGCTGGTACAGGAGGAAGAGCACAAGCAGATGGAGGTGCTACACACTTTTAAATAATCAGATCTCATGAGAACTCTATCATGAGACAACACTAGGGGAATGATGTTAAACCATTAGAAACCATCCCCATGATTCAATCACCTCCCATCAGGCCCCATCTCCAACATTTGGCATCAAAATTCAACATGAGATTTGGGTGGGCACACAGAGCCAAACCATACCAATTATTTTCTTAGTTTCCTTTTTGGATTATTCATTGGTGGTATACAGAAACCCAACTGATTTTTGCATGTTGATCTTGTATCTTACAGATTACTGAATTTATTAGCTCCCGTAGCTTTCTTGTGGATTATTTGGGATTTTCTACATATAAGATCATATCATCTGTGAATAGTTTTACTTTTTCCTTTTTAATCTGGATGCCATTTTATCTTTCACCTGTCTGTCTGTCTGTCTGTCTGTCTGTCTATCTATCTAGCTAGCTAGCTAGCTAGCTACCTACCTACCTATCTACCTGCCTACCTACCTATCTGTTTTGGCTAAAACTTCCAATACAATGTCAAATAACTGTGGTGAAAGCAGGCATGTTTGTCTTGTTCCTGATCTTGGGGAAAAGGCTTTTAGTCTTGCACCATTGAGTATGATTTCTGCTAAGAATTTTTCATAATTGCCCTTTCTCGTGTTGAGGAAGTTCCCTTTCATTCTTAGTTTTCTGAGTTTTTGTTTTTGTTTTTTTGTTAGATGGAGTCTCACTCTGTTGCCCAGGCGGGAGTGCAGTGGTGTGATCTCCGCTCACTGCAAGCTCTGCCTCCTAGGTTTACACCATTCTCCTGCCTCAGACTCCCAAGTAGCTGGGATGACAGGCGCCCACCACCACGTCTGGCTAATTTTTTGCATTTTTAGTAGTGACAGGGTTTCACTGTGTTAGCCAGGATGGTCTCGATCTCCTGGCCTCGTGATCTGCCTGCCTCGGCCTCCCAAAGTGAGTTTTCTCAGTTTTTATCATGAAAAGGTGTTGGATTTTGTCAAGTATTTTTTTCTGCATCAATTGAGATGAACATGTGGTATTTTTACATTCTATTAATGTGGTATATTACATTGATTTTCTCATGTCAAAACACCCTTGGATTCCTGGGATAAATCCTATTTGGTCATGGTATATAATCTTTTAATATGTTGTTGGATTTGACTTGCTAGTATTTTGTTGAGAATTTTTACATCTATGTTACGTAGGGATATTGCTCTGTAACTTTCTTTTCTTGTGAGGTCTTTATCTGATTTTGGTATCAGGGTAATGCTGGCATCAAAAATAAGTTAGGAAGTGTTCTCATCTATTTTTTTTTAAATTGAGGACTGGTGTTAACTCTTCTTTAAATGTTTGGTATAATTCACTGATGAAGACATCTAACCCTGGAATTATCTTCATTGGGAAATTTTTGATTAACGTTTTACTCTCTTTATTTGTTATAGCTCTATTCAGATTTTCTATTTCTTCTTGAGTCAGTTTTGGTAATTTGTTTCTAGAAATTTGTCCATGTCATCAAGGTTATCTTTTTTTGGTCATACAATTGTTTAGAGTACTCTCTTATAATCCTTTTTACTTCTGAAAGATCAATAGTTGTGTCCCCACTTTCATTTCTGATTTAGGTATTTGTGTCTTCTTATAATACTTGATTAGTAAGTTATTTTTCTTAAGCTAGCCAGAGAAGCTCTTCTGCATCCTGAAAATAAGAAGTCAGGGTAGCATAGAAGGCTTTCTTGACTTGCTCTTGGTTTGGTGGAATTATAAAGTTTGATTCTACCTGAAATTTTACTTAGATTCAATTTATATGGACAGTTTTAAACAACATGCTGGCCTGGCATTGAGAGTGCTTACATGTCAAATTTGTTAGGTTTTGTTTATTTGTTTTATGCATAGTCTCCCTTACTATTGATGTTAATTATAAAATTATTTTAGGAGTTGCAGTTCTGGGTAAGATGGAGTAAGCACACTCCACTTTGACTCTCCCACTGAATGTGGCTATAAAATCTGGACAGAATGCATATAACAATGTGGAAGGGCTGTGAATACAAGATAATAGTATGAAGACTGAAGAACAACATTTTAAGTGAAGTAGACCTAACTGGTAGTGAATAGACCCTTTTCAACCCCTTTAGTATTTCCCAGTGTGGATTTAACCAACGGTTAAATTGCTAGAGAAAGCTTCCAGAGAAGCCTTCTACTTCTACTCAGGATCAAAGAAGAAGATAGAGATCTCCCGGTAGCTACAGGAGCACCAAAATTCTGACAGGGAGAGGGTTACTTTCCAGTCAGAGGAGCTATACTCTCAAGAGAGTGAGGTGAACAACATTGCTCTTTAAATTCCAACTTCCCTCCACTTGTACCTGGATATGAGTGCAGACATGGGAAATGTAGGGCAGGGTGGGGGCAAATAAAGCCACAGTATTACAGATGGAAGATCAAAAAAGAGGCTTAGGGGACTGGAAGTTACTGGGGAAAGTACTTAAAGGGAGGATCTTTGGGAAATCACCAGATAATGTTCTTTATGAATTTCTGGTATCACTTCTGAGGGATACATGTGTGGTTCTGATCATAAACAACATACCAAAGACTGAACTAAACCAAGAGATAAACCACATGCCAGGTTTCAGAATGGCCACTGAGTAGCATATATGTGTGGCAGATTTGAATAAAACTGAAGGCTTTGACAATGAAACTGACATTGAAACCACAACCCACAGAAACTGGTTGGAACTTGCAGCCAGAACCCAATAAAGTCAATTGCCTACTAAAACAAATATATCAATACTCTCCATAGGATTTAAATAAACCTAGAGTCCCTTAACATAATATTTGAAATTTCCAGGATACAATCCAAAACTACTTAGTATATGAAGAACTAGGCGAATCTGAGCTCACATGAGAAAAAGATGATCAACATACACCAATGCTGATTTGACACAAATGTTGGAATTATCTGACCAAAATGCTAAAGCAGCTATTATTAGTATAAAAGTGCTCCAGGAAGTAAGGACATACACTCTTAAATTGAATAAAAAGATATAAAGTCTCAGCAAAGAAACTGAAGACGTAAAGAACCAAATGAAAAATTTGAAACTGAAAAAATATATAATCGCTAATTTTTTTTTAAAAAAAATCACTAGATAGTCTTAATAGCAGAATGGAGATGACAAAAAAAAAAAAAAAAAGAATCAGTGAATTCAAAGATAGGTTAATAGAAATTACCTGATCTGAAACAGAGAAAATATTTCATAAAGTACAGAACATAAGGAGCCTGTGGGACAGTACCAAAGATCTAATATTTGTGTTATCAGAGACTGACAGAGAGGAGAAAGGAATAATGGCTAATATCATTTTGCATCCACTAGAATGGCTACTCCCAGAATTCCTGAAATTAGCATGTGTTGGCAAGGATTTGGAGGAATTGGAACCTATAGATTCCTAATTGGGGAAAAGGAGTCAGGCTGGCTGGACCAAGGCAAAGCAAAAAGAGAAAGCAGATAAGCTTCAAGTCTGCCTTTCTTCATGGGTCCAGGACACATAGCCCTACTGGGTCCAACTATCACCAGACACCTGCAAGTTAGCTCAGTGCAACCTTAGCATTATCAGTATGGCCTGTAGCACTCTTCAGCATAAGAACCAATCTGTGAAATCCCCAGCAAGCCTTGTTTCCTCGCAGTCAACTATTCTGCTGATTCCACCCATAGCTCCCTGGCAATGTACTTTTATACTTTCTTTAACTAATCTGCCTTTCTTTACCTACAACTGTCTTGGTAAATCCTTTTACCTCCATACCATCAGCCCAGATGGTCGTCGCTCACCCAAGACAGAACCCTTGTACATTGCTGGTGGGAATGTAAAATGGTGCGGCCACTATGGGAAGTTTGGCAGTCTTCAAAATGTTAAATATAGAATTACCGTATGACTCAACAATTCCGCTGCTAAGTATATACCCCAAAGAATGGAAAACTGGGACTCAAACAGATACTTGTACACAAACATTCCTGGCAGCATTATTCCCAATAGCCAACAGGTGGAAACAACTGAAGTGTCCATCAAAAGATGGACAAGCAGAATGCACAAACAAAATTTGATATACATGTAAAATGGAATATCACTCAACCACAAAAAGAATGAATTCTGATACATGCTACAACATGAAGTTGAAAAATGTATGCTAAGTGAAGTAATTCAGCCATGAGGACAAACGCATGTTATATGATTCCACTTATATAAGGTATCGAGAATACACAAAGTCATAAAGACAGAAAGGATTAATAGAATTGAAATTACCAGGTACTAGGGGCAGGGGGAATGGGGCGTTATTGCTCAACAGAGAGTTTCTGTTTGGGATGATGAAAAATTTCTCAAAATAGTGGTGATGGTTACATAACATTGTTTATATACTAAATGCCACTGAATTATACACTAAAAAGGTCAAAGTGGTAAATTATATTTTCTGTATACTTTACCACAATAAAAAAGGGGTAGGATAAATAATGGCAAAAAAAAAAAACAAAAAACAAAAAAACCCTCCCATATTTTACAAAAGATATAAACCTACAGATTCAAGAATTTCAGTGAATCTCAAACAGGAAAAATCCCAAACAAATCCACAACCAAACACTATGAGAATTGATTATACAAATTGGAGTTATCACGCCCAATTAAATTAGAGTCAAGAGACCACGGGAAGAAAAGAAAAGCACTTAGGGCACAAGTGCCTGCCCAGGGATTGTCTCCTAAGCCAACTGCCAAAATGACCTGCTATAACCTTAAGACTATTTTTACCTAGTAGCTGCTAAGATGAACTGCCATGACTTTAAGCCTAGTTATACCTACCCATCATTACTCACCAATCAGAGCTTATGAGCTCCCAAAAACTTTCCTAATGCCCATGAGTTTTCTTACAAAACAATACATAACATTTCTCTAATAAAACCCCCAACCTTTTTTTTGCTCTTTGAAGATACCAAAGACCACCCAGGTCTGTGTATATGCACTGAACTGTAATTATGTTTTTCCAAATAAAACATTTTCTTTGGAGATTCATCTCTGTCATTTTATTTGACTTTGACAACACCATAATCAAATTGCTGAAAACTAAAGACAAAGAAAAAAATTTGAAGGTAGCAAAGAAAAACAATGCTTTATTATAGAAACGAACATTGACTCACATGACTACTGATTTCTCACCAGAAACCAGAGAGACTTAAATGAAATGGACATTTTTAAAGTGCAGAAACAAAGAAAAAAATCTGTCCACCTAAAATTCTATAGACTATTAAAAGTATTTAAGAATTAAGATGAAATAAAGACATCATTAGAAAAAGGACAACTAAGATAATTTGTTGTCATCAGATCTGCTCTAAAATAATTATAAAGAAAGGTCTTCAGCCAAAAGGAAATAATACCTGAAGGAAACTTGGCATATTATGCATAAAGGACGAGCAACGAAAATGGCGGCTACCTAAGTAACTATAATAGACTATTCTCCTCTTGAGTTCTTTAAAATATATTTGATGACTGAAAGCAAAACTCGTAACATTATCCAATGGGTTTTAATGAATATAAATGTAATATGTATGACAATTATAACAAAGCATGCAGGATAAAAAACATATGTGGGTGAGGCTTCTACATTCCAGCTGAAGTAAAATACTGATTCTAAGTAAAAAGTGAATATGCAAATTGTGCAGCTACTCTGGAAAACAGCTTGCTGGTTTCTTGTAAGTTAAACATACACTTACCATTTGACCCAGCAACCCTACTCCTGGGTATTTACAACAGAAATTAAGACGTATGGTCACACAAAAATATGTACATGAATGTTTATACCAACTCTATTCATAATCAAACAGGAAACAACTCAGATGTCCTTTAATGGTGAATGAATAAACGTATTATTTATAGAATGGATTACTACTCAGTAATAAAAAGGAATGAACTATTGATACACGCAACAACTTGTACGAATCTCATAGACCTTATGCTGAATCAAAGTCTCAAAGTGTTACGTAACATGTCATTCTTTCAGAGGCGTTCAAACCAGGGTGACTATCTTGAGTGAGGGCTGGGAAACTGAGGCTGGGACTAGCTGGGCTACATTCCCAGAAAGTAAGGTATTCCTAACCTCTAGATGTTTATGGTTAAGCGAACAGATTGATAATGGTTACTAAACAGATCCAGACTTGGGAGTGTCCTGATATCCCAGTATCTTGAGAAGAGAAGCATTCCTAGTTTTGCTTTAATGGTAATATCGATTATTGTAAAATACAGTAATTAAGAAAATTAATCCTTTATCACAAACCCTTGTACCTGAGCACATCTCCCTATGATTTTTTTTATCCTATATATAAACAACTATCATACCTAGGGCGGACGCGTTCCTCCTCTTTCTTTCAGGAATGCCCTACTCTGTCTAAGGAGTAGCGGTACTTTAACCACTTTACTTTCTTAATAAACTTGCTTTTGCCTTGCACTGTAGATTCACCCTGAATTCTTCCTTGCACGAGATCCAAGAACCCTCCCTTGGGGTCTGGATCGGGATGCCTTTCCGGTAACAATTTCATTTATGTGATACTCTCAAAAAGAAAAACTATCAGTGGCTGAAATATAGCAAAAACTGAAGACCTGAAAAGAGAAATGAATTCAGAGTGGAAGATTTTAATTCACGGTATCCAGTAATTCATACAACAAGTAGTCAAACAAAATCAGTTAGGATATAAAAGTTTTGAATAACAAAGTTAAGAAAATTGACCTACCAGACATATGTAGAATATTGTACCCAACAACTGCAGAATATATATTTGTTTCAAGTGCACATAAAACGTTTACCAAAACTCGCCATATACTCAGCCATAAAGACAATCTTAATATATGTCAAAGACTAAAATTATGGAAAGCATATTCTCTGGTTTACCTCTACACACCCATTAGAATGGACAAAATTAAAGAGACTGACCATACCAAGTGTTAGTGACAATTTGGAAACAACTGGAACTCTCATACAATGCTGATGAAAATATAACAAAAAGCCCCTTTGGAAAACAGTTTAGCAGTTTCCTAAAGAATTAAAAGCATACTTACCATGCCACCCAGTCATCCTATTCCTACTTAACAAAGGCAAATCAGAGCTTATGTCCATACACAGACTTGTATGTGATGTCGAAAGCAGCTCATAATAGCTAAAAATCAGAAATAGTTTGTATTTGTTTTCTGTGCTGCATGACAAATTCCTACAAATTTAGTGACTTAAAATAGGTATTTTAAATTTATTTTTAAATAGATAATTGGGTAACAATTCAAAATACGGGTGCATTGGCTGGGCGCCATGGCTCACGCCGGTAATCCCAACACTTAAAGAGGCTGAGGCGGGCGTATCACCTGAGGTCAGGACTTCGAGAACAGCCTGGGCAACATAGTAAAACCCCGTCTCTACTAAAAATACAAAAATTAGATGGGCGTGGTGGCAGACTCCTGTAATCCCAGCTACTCGGGAGGTTGAGGCAGCAGAATCCTTTAAACCTGGGAGGCGGAGGCTGCAGTGAGCCAAGATCACACCACTGCACTCCAGC
Organism: Papio anubis; assembly: GCF_008728515.1. NCBI lineage: Eukaryota > Metazoa > Chordata > Mammalia > Primates > Cercopithecidae > Papio > Papio anubis. The sequence continues at coordinate 132,266,892 of NC_044982.1, forward strand.
CTGGGCAACAGTGCAAGACTCCATCTCAAAAAACAAAACAAAACAAAAAAACAAAAGCTACATTGCACTTTAGATATATTGGGTAGGAGGAAGGAAAGTGAGAAATGAAAAACGTCTATTAAGTCATTCTTTATATCTATGTATGCATCACTTAACTGGCTGTGATAGGTATGTATCTAATGCTAGTCAAGAGTCCACGCTTTTGGCAGTCAGAGTACCTATTTGGTTACACTTAACTAATTTCTTATTCACTGTGTATCTCAATTTTCTCATTTATAAACTGCGATACTAATAGTTTCTACTTCAAAAGGCTTTTGGGAAGATTACAGCAAATAATCAATGTGAAGTACTTTTAGCTTGGTGCCTGCCATATGGCAAATGGTTAGTAAATGTTAGCTATACAAAATATTCACCTTAAACTCATTTTTAGAAAATAAGAATAATTCAAAAGGAACTAAGCATCCAAATGAAGCAGCTAGAAAAAGAACAACAAAATAAACTGAGAAAAATGTGTGAAGGGGACAATTTAGGTCAAGAGTGCTGTAAATTCAACACTCTGAACTCTCCTCCTGCTCTACAAACGTGAATTATAGATTCAATTAACAAGAAAAAGACAGATTCATGTATACTCAGATACAAAATAAGCATTTATTTGGGTCAGAAACAGAAGGCGGCAACATAGTAAGCTGGGGCTAAAGCTGCAGCCCTGCAGATGTCTAGGTCCAGGAAGCAGCCAGGGGCCACTGGGAGTTTTTACTCCTTTGATGTAACGAAAGCACTATGTATGTGGCATGGAACCATTGTACAGCTGGGCTCTCTGTGTGAAAACAGTTGTGATCACTGCCTGAGGTTACTGCTTATGTAAACCTGTCTAACTTCATGGTTGGGAGCGGCATAAGAGAAAACTGCACAGAAATCTGAGCAAAGCTACATACTGCCTCAGACGCTGAGCCAGCTGCCACTTTGAGGCAGGAGTTTCTAGCCACTGAGGCATAATTTTGGAGCAGAGTCCTAGACAACTAGAGGGGAGAAACCACAGAACTGCTAGACAGGGAAGGGGGAGCACAGAAAGAGGCAAAGGAAAAAAAATACCACTTAAAATGAATCTGCAGATGAAAACACCAAACCACCCAATAAAAATTATTAAGTAGAGCCAGGAAAAAAAATTCACTGAAAATAACCAAAAATATTTTAAAGTTTTCTTAAATAGGTCTTTAATCTGGAAAGAGAGAAAAAAAACACTCTGGAGAAAAACGAATTGAAGGCAGAACCCAGAGAGATGACTTCTTCCTTGAGAACGTTTGCTGAACTGGATGAACGTGAGCATGGGTTTTCACAGCCTTGTCAACAGAAGATGGAAAATGCAATTTATATCTACGAGGAGAACTTCACACAATGCTGAAACCACAAGGATCTACCCTTTAGTATAAGGGTGAATTAGAAATACTTACACATTTCCCCAACTGAGGTAGGAGAATAGGGTCTGAAGGCAGGGAACTGAAGGCCATTTCGTGCTGAATCAAGGAAAAACACCAAGATTTGGGGGCACGGAATCTGAGGTCAATTTATGCTAACTTTCTAAGAGAGAAAACACCTGAGTCTGGAGGCAAGGACTCTAAGGCCAATTCAGGCCAACTTCCTAAAGCTAAACCAAAGGAAAAATTCCATCTCCCTACAACCACCTGAGTAGCAAAGGATCAAAGGCTACTGTCCCTGCCACCCTCCCCTTCCTCCATGTCTCAGATGGAAAGGCAGAGTGCCTTGGATTGGCCTTGGGGCCAAGCAGGGACCATCCCTTCATCTCCATGGGGCACCCATTTACCTCAGCCTTTAGCCACAAACCAAATCCTTCATCCAGATAACGGGTAACAGTAGGAACCTCAACAGGAGTATTTAAAACCCGGAAAACTTTGTAACGGGGCCCGTGAGCCACTTGTTTGAGCCCACTCCCACCCTGTGGAGTGCTTTCTCTAATAAATTCCTGCTTTCGATGCTTAATTCCTGTGTTTCATTCTTTTGTTACTTTGTTCGTGAGTTTTGTCTAATTCTTTGTTTAAAATGCCAAAAACCTGGACAACTTACACTCAAGGCCCTCCTTCTGCTAACACAACCATTAGGACTGTAAGAAAAATTATCTGTCTCCAACTTTAGCACGCTGGAGATAGGCAGAATTTCTCCTGATAATCTGTATTCACAATCTAGTCTTTGAGCAGGTTTGCAGCCTAATTTTATATTATTTTGGTAGTCTCCAAAACCTCAGATAATAAATATAAAGTGGTAGTGGACTAATAGTACTTCCAGATCTTCAGATGCTTGACACAATCTAATCCTCTTTGGAGGAAACTTTCTTTATTCCAGGCTGCTAAGAATTACCATGTGAGGACAATTAAGACATTAGGACAGAATACAAATCACCAAACATTAAGGAAATAAGATCCCACAGGTTAGAACAAACAGAAACCACAGATAGCAGAATCAGACCTGAGAAAAGTTTAGACATTGGAATATTCAGACATAAAATAATTTTGCTTAATACGCTTTAGTAAATAAAAGGCAAGCGTGAAAATGAGTAAATTACAAGTAGAGTTGAAGGAAAAAAAGAGAATGTCTACAATGAAAAATGTAATAACTGAAAATTTTAAAATTTTATGGATACAGTTAACAGCAGATTCACTACAAAGAGAGCATATTAAAACAATTAAGGTATGCAGAATATATCCCAGAGTTAATAGGAAAAAAATGTTAAGAGTCATAGGGGATACAGTAAAAAAGTCTAACATGAACTTTATCAGTTTTAAAAAGAGTGGAGCAGAAGCAATATTGGAATAGATAGTGGCTGGGAATGTTCCAAAAAGTCACCATTTCACAGATTCAAAAGCTTTAATAAATCAAACAGAATAATAAACAGAAATCCATACCTAAACATATCACTACGCATCTACAGAACACAGAAGACCAAAAGATCTTAAATGCAGCCTGAGAGAAAGAAGCACAATTAAATGGACAGTTCTCTTCTTAGCAATTGATATAGAAGTAAGAAGAAAATAAATGGCATTTCAATATGCTGAAAGAAAATTACTGTTCAATCCACAATTCTATACTCAGAAAATTTCTTTCCACAGTGAGGACTTAAAGATATTTTCAAACAAGCAAAGGCTGAAAATCTGCAATCTGAAAACTCCCACTGAAGAACATTATAAAGGGATGTACTTCAGCAGGGAGAGTCAATCCAGATAGAAGAAATGAAATTTAAGAGGTAGGGAACAAGAAAATGGTAAATATTATGGTAAATCTGAGAGAACCTGACTGTGATATGCTAATTTTCCTCATGGGAAATTCTTTAAGTCTTGGAATGAAGGCAGGTTCCTCTAAAGAGAATTAGTTCTGTCAAGCATTTGGGGGCACTCTTCATCAAGTAGTTAAAACAAAACAAAGGATTAAAGCACAATTGTGGGGTGGGGGGGGGGGGGTGCCCATGATGGCCAAATAGGAACACCTGCAGCCTACAGCTCCCAGCGTGAGGCATCGCCTCACCTGGGAAGCTCAAGGGGAAAGGGAATTCCTTTTCCTAGCCAAGGGAATTTGAGACACATAACACCTGGAAAATTGGGTAACTCCCACCCTAATACTGTGCTTTACCAAGGGTCTTAGCAAATGGGACACCAGGAGATTATATCCCACACCTGGCCCAGAGGGTCCCATGCCCATGGAGCCTCCCTCATTGCTAGCACAGCAGTCTGAGATCTAACTGCAAGGCGGCAGCCAGGCTGGGGGAGGGGCACCCGCCATTGCTGAGGCTTAAGTAGGTAAACAAAGCTGCTGGGAAGCTCGAATTGGGTGGAGTCCACTGCAGCTCAAGGAGGCCTGCCTGCCTCTGTAGACTCCACCTCTAGGGACAGGGCATAGCTAAACAAAAAGCAGCAGAAACCTCTGCAAATGTAAAAGTCCCTGTCTGACAGCTTTGAAGAGAGCAGTGGTTCTCCCAGCAGGGAAGTTGAGATCTGAGAATGGACAGACTGCCTGCTCAGGTGGGTCCCTGACCCTTGAGTAGCCTAACTGGGAGACATCCCCCACTAGGTGCAGACCAACACCTCACACCTCACATGGCTGGGTACACCCCTGAGACAAAGCTTCCAGAGCAAGAATCAGACAGCAACACTTGCTGTTCAGCAATATTCTATCTTCTACAGCCTCCACTGCTGATACCCAGCCAAACAGGGTCTGGAGTGAAACTCAAGCAAACTCCAACAGACCTGCAGCTGAGGGTCCTGACTGTTAGAAGGAAAACTAACAAACAGAAAGGACACCTACACCAAAACCCCATCAGTATGTCACCATCATCAAAGACCAAAGGCAGGTAAAACCATAAAGATGGGGAAAAAGCAGTGCAGAAAAGCTGGAAATTTAAAAAATCAGAGTGCATCTCCCCTTCCAAAGAAACGCAGCTCATCGCCAGCAACAGAACAAAGCTGGATGGAGAATGACTTTGATGAGTTGAGAGAGGAAGGCTTCAGTCCATCAAACTTCTCAGAGCTAAAGGAGAAACTACATAACCAGCGCAAAGAAACTAAAAACCTTGAAAAAAGAATGGATGAATGGATAACTAGAATAATAAATGCAGAGAAGACCTTAAAAGAACTGATAGAGATGAAAACCATGACACGAGAACTGTGTGACAAATGCACAAGCTTCAGTAACCGACTCAATCAGCTGGAAGAAACAGTATCAGTGATTGAAGATCAAATGAATGAAATGAAGTGAGAAGTATAGAGAAAAAAGACTAAAAAGAAATTAACAAATCCTCCAAGAAATATGGGATTATGTGAAAAGACCAAATCTATGTCTGATCGGTGTGCCTGAAAGTGACAGGGAAAATGGAACCAAGCTGGAAAACACTCTACAGGATATCATCCAGGAGAACTTCCCCAACCTAGTAAGGCAGGCCAACATTCAAATTCAGGAAATACAGAGAACTCCACAAAGATACTCCTCAAGAAGAGCAACTCCAAGACACATAATTGTCAGATTCACCAAAGTTGAAATGAAGGAAAAAATGATAAGGGCAGCCAGAGAGAAAGGTCGGGTTACCCACAAAGAGAAGCCCATCAGACTAACAGCAGATCTCTCGGCAGAAATTCTACAAGCCAGAAGAGAGTGGGAGCCAATATTCAACATTCTTAAAGAAAAGAATTATCAACCCAGAATTTCATATCCAGCCAAACTAAGTTTCATAAGTGAAGGAGAAATAAAATCCTTTACAGACAAGCAAATGCTGAGAGATTTTGTCACCACCAGGCCTGCCTTACAAGAGACCCTGAAGGAAGCACTAAACATGGAAAGGAACAACCGGTACCAGTCATTGCAAAAACATGCTAAAATGTAAAGTCCATCGATGCTAGGAAGAAACTGCATCAACTAACGAGCAAAATAACCAGCTAATATCATAATGGCAGGATCAAGTTCACACATAATAATATTAACCTTAAATGTAAATGGAGTAAATGGTCCAATTAAAAGACACAGACTGGCAAATTGGATAAAGAGCCAAGACCCATCAGTATGCTGTATTCAGGAGACCCATCTCATGTGCAGAGACACACACAGGCTCAAAATAAAGGGATGGAGGAAGATCTACCAAGCAAATGGAAAACCATAAAAAGCAGGGGTTGCAATTCTAGTCTCTGATAAAACAGACTTTAAACCGTCAAAGATCAAAAGAGACAAAGAAGGCCATTACATAATGGTAAAGGGATCAATTCATCAGGAAAAGCTAACTATCCTAAATATATATGCACCCAATACAGGAGCACCCAGATTCATAAAACAAGTCCTTAGAGACTTACAAAGAGACTTAGACTCCCATACAATAATAATGGGAGACTTTAACACCTCACTGTCAACATTAGACAGATCAACGAGACAGAAAGTTAACAAAGATATCCAGGAATTGAACTCAACTCTGCACCAAGTGGACTGAATAGACATCTACAGAACTCTCCACCTCAAATCAACAGAATATACATTCTTCTCAGCACCACATAGCACTTATTCAAAAATTGACCACATAATTGGAAGTAAAGCACTCCTCAACAAATGTAAAAGAACAGCAATTATAACAAACTGTCTCTCAGACCACAGTGCAATCAAACTAGAACTCAGGACTAAGAAACCCAATCAAAACCACTCAACTACATGGAAATTGAACAACTTGCTCCTGAATGACTACTGGGTACACAACGAAATGAAGGCAGAAATAAACACGTTCTTTGAAACCAATGAGAACAAAGATACAACACACCAGAATCTCTGGGACACATTTAAAGCAGTGTGGAGGGAAACTTATAGCACTAAATGCCCACAAGAGAAAGCAGGAAAGATCTAAAATTGACACCCTAACATCACAATTAAAAGAACTAGAGAAGCAAGAGCAAACACATTCAAAAGCTAGCAGAAGGCAAGAAATAACTAACATAAGAGCAGAACTGAAGGAGATAGAGACACAAAAAACCTTCCAAAATATCAATGAATCCAGGAGTTGGTTTTTTGAAAAGATCAACAAAATTGATAGACTGCTAGCAAGATTAATAAAGAAGAAAAGAGAGAAGAATCAAATAGACACAATAAAAAATGATAAAGGGGATATCAGCACCGACCCCACAGAAATACAAACTACCATCAGAGAATACTATAAACATCTCTATGCAAATAAACTAGAAAAGCTAGAAGAAATGGATAATTTTCTGGACACTTACACTCTTCCAAGAATAAACCAGGAAGAAGTTGAATCACCGAATAGACCAATAGCAGGCTCTGAAATTAAGGCAATGATTAATAGCCTACCAATCAAAAAAACTCCAGGACCAGACGGATTCACAGCCAAATTCTACCAGAGGTACAAGGAGGAGCTGGTACCATTCCTTCTGAAACTATTCCAATCAATAGAAAAAGAGGGAATCCTCCCTAACTCATTTTATGAGGCCAACATCATCCTGATACCAAAGCCTGGCAGAAACACATCAAAAAAAGAGAATTTTAGACCAATATCCCTGATGAACATCGATGACAAAATCCTCAATAAATTGCTGGCAAACTGAATCCAGCAGCACATCAAAAAACGTATCCACCATGATCAAGTGGGCTTCATCCTGGGATACAAGGCTGGTTCAACATATGCAAATCAAGAAACATAATCCAGCATATAAACAGAACCAAAGACAAAAACCACATGATTATCTCAATAGATGCAGAAAAGGCCTTTGACAAAATTCAACAGCCCTTCATGCTAAAAACTCTCAATAAATTCAGTATTGATGGAATGTATCTCAAAATAATAAGAGCTATTTATGACAAACCCACAGCCAATATCATACTGAATGGGCAAAAACTGGAAGCATTCCCTTTGAAAACTGGCACAAGACAGGGATGCCCTCTCTCACCACTCCTATTCAACATAGCGTTGGAAGTTCTGGCTATAGACAATCAGGGTAGAGAAAGAAATAAAGGGTATTCAGTTAGGAAAAGAAGAAGTCAAATTGTCTCTGTTTGCAGATGACATGATTGTATATTTAGAAAACCCCATCATCTCAGCCCAAAATCTCCTTAAGCTGATAAGCAACTTCAGCAAAGTCTCAGGATACAAAATCAATGTGCAAAAATCACAAGCATTCTTATACACCAGTAACAGACAAACAGAGAGCCAAATCATGAATGAACTCCCATTCACAATAGCTTCAAAGAGAATAAAATACCTAGGAATCCAACTTACGAGGGATGTAAAGGACCTCTTCAAGGAGAACTACAAACCACTGCTCAGTGAAATAAAAGAGGACACAAACAAATGGAAGAACATACCATGCTCATGGATAGGAAGAATCAATATTGTGAAAATGTCCATACTGCCCAAGGTAATTGATAGATTCAATGCCATCCCCATTAAGCTACAAATGAGTTTCTTCACAGAATTGGAAAAAACTGCTTTAAAGTTCATATGGAACCAAAAAAGACCCCATATTGCCAAGACAGTCCTAAGCCAAAAGAACAAAGCTGGAGGCATCATGCTACCTGACTTCAAACTATACTATAAGGCTACAATAACCAAAACAGCATGGTACTGGTACCAAAACAGAAATATAGACCAATGGAACAGAACAGAGCCCTCAGAAATAATACCACACATCTATAACAATCTGATCTTTGACAAACCTGACAAAAACAAGAAATGGGGAAAGGATTCCCTATTTAATAAATGGTGCTGGGAAAACTGGCTAGCCATAAGTAGAAAGCTGAAACTGGATCCTTTCCTTACTCCTTATATGAAAATTAATTCAAGATGGATTAGAGACTTAAATGTTAGACCTAATACCATAAAAACCCTAGAAGAAAACCTAGGTAATACCATTCAGGACATAGGCATGGGCAAGGACTTCATGTCTAAAACACCAAAAGCAATGACAACAAAAGCCAAATTTGACAAATAGGATCTAATTAAACTAAGGAACTTCTGCACAGCAAAAGAAACTACCATCAGAGTGAACAGGCAACCTACAGAATGAGAGAAAATTTTTGCATTCTACTCATCTGACAAAGGGCTTATATCCAGAACCTACAAAGAACTCAAACAAATTTACAAGAAAAAAAACAACCCCATCAAAAAGTGGGCAAAGGGTATGAACAGACACTTCTCAAAAGAAGACATTCATACAGCCAACAGACGCATGAAAAAATGCTCATCATCACTCACTGTCAGAGAAATGCAAATCAAAACCACAATGAGATACCATCTCACACAAGTTAGAATGGCAATCATTAAAAAGTCAGGAAACGACAGGTGCTGGAGAGGATGTGGAGAAATAGGAACACTTTTACACTGTTGGTGGGACTGTAAACTAGTTCAACCATTGTAGAAGACAGTGTGGCGATTCCTCAAGGATCTAGAACTAGAAATACCATTTGACCCAGCCATCCCATTACTGGGTACTCAACCAAAGGATTATAAATCATGCTGCTATAAAGACATATGCACACGTGTATTTATTGCAGCACTATTCACAATAGCAAAGGCTTGGAATCAACCCAAATGTCCATCAGTGACAGACTGGATTAAGAAAATGTGGCACATATACACCATGGAATACTATGCAGCCATAAAAAAGGATGAGTTTGTGTCCTTTGTGGGGACATGGATGCAGCTGGAAACCATCATTCTCAGCAAACTTTCACAAGAACAGAAAACCAAACACTGCATGTTCTCACTCATAGGTGGGAATTGAACAATGAGATCACTTGGACACAGGAAGGGGAACATCATACACCAGGGCCTATTGTGGGGAGGTGGGAGGGGAGGGATAGCAATAGGAGATATACCTAATGTAAATGATGAGTTAATGGGTGCAGCACACCAACATGGCACATGTATACATATGTAACAAACCTGCACGTTGTGCACATGTACCCTAGAACTTAAAGTATAATAATGAAAAAAAAAAAAAAGCACAATTGTAGGACAGTTGTAGGGGCTCAACAAACATTTACTGAGTGAATGAATGAGTACATAGATGGATATCGTGATTAACTCTACTTGTTTCTAGCAAAGGCTAAAAACTGGCTGCTTGCCAGCCATTTCTGGTTTGTAAACAATTTGTTTGGCCAACAACATATTAATCAAGACAACAGCAAAACAAAACTGGATATTTTATACCAAGTACTGGGCTTACATTCCTGGTTGTCAACGGTGGACTTAAATTGACTCACCGCTGCCACCTTAGAAGGGGCATCTACTCCTCCATGGGAGATTGGAATTGAAGTGTTTATACCTCCTTGTTTGGGATGAGGTTGAAAATAATTGATTAACTTTAGACATTAATAAGTTAAGGATACATGGTATAATTTTCTGAAGAGACAAACTGAAGCTGTTAGAAGTTTTTACTTCTCTTATTTAACAGGGGAGAAAGCACCCCACATGTGACAAGGAGTAGATAACAGTAGCAGCCACTACTGAGTAAAGCCATCATGAAATATTCTCTTTCTTAGGCCTAAAAGCGGCTTATAACTAGTGAACTGTTAACATATTTTTGTTTTGCTCACACATTTCTGGACAACACTTAAAAATCAAAAGATGTAATATCCCATTCTGAGCCTGCATTTTTGTTGGGCAGTCTTGGGCTAGAACTGAGTAGCAGAGGCCACCTTTTAGAAAGGAGTATATGGTCTCAAGTGGAATTTAAGTATTTTTGGGTTCCTGTTTGGGAAAAGGGTAAATATGATTAACTATAGACTTTAATAAATTTAGAATACATGGTATAAATTCCTGGAAAGCACCCACTAAAAGATTAAAATAAAATTTTAAATAACACTATAAAGTACAGATGCTTCTGGACTTATGATGGGGTTGGGTCATAACAGACCCATTGAAAGGTAAAAATATCATAATTTGAAAATGCATTTAATATACGTAACCTACTGAACATCATAGCTTAGCCTCGCCTACTTTAAACATGCTCAAAATGCTTATATTAGCCTAGAGTTGGGAAAAATCATCTAACATTTGTTTTATAATAAAGTGTTAAATATCTCATGTAATTTATTGAATACTGTATTGAAAATGTAAAACAGAATGGTTGTATGGGTACTCACAAGTACGGTTTCTGCTGAATGTGTATTGTTTTTGCACCATTGTAAAGTTGAAAAATACTAAGTCAAACATCGTAAGTCAAGGACTGTCTGTATATAACTCCAAAACCAGTAGAATATTAAAATAAGATGAGAAAAGTGATACTTCAAAAGAAAGCAAAATAAATAAATAAATAAATAAATAAAAATAGAATGCAGAATAAACAGAATGTTCACAATTTATCATTACCATAAACATAGTGGACTAAATGCTGTAATTAAAAGACAAAGATTATCTGATTGTATTTTTAAAATGTATGTATATACTACAGAAAGGTTGAAAGTATAGCAGTGGAAAATATATATCATGCAAATACTAACCAAAGAAAGCTTGTATGACTGTTTCAAGCAAAATAAACGTTCTGCATTGTCACTATTAATAAGGCTTAATTCACCAGAAAAATTACTTGTCTGCATATAATATAATCTCAAATTAAAACAAAAGTTCATGAAATCACAGCTATAAATGGACAAATCTACCACCACAGTGAGGGATTTTAAAACATTTCTCTCAGTAACTGATAGATCAAGGAGAGAAAGAAAAATGTGTAAGGCCATGGAAAATTTAAATACAGGTAAATAATTCATTCTCAGATATATACCTTCTGTCCACAGGGCTTCTTTTGGCATTTCTTGTAGTGCAGGTCTGTGATGAAAAATTCTGAAAAAGTATTTGACTTTGTTTAATTTAAAAAAAAGTTTTTTTAAGGGGCAAGATATTGCTATGTTGCCCAGCCTGGAGTGCAGTGGTTCTCCACAGACATGATCATAGCTCTTTACAGCTTCGAACTGATTGCTTTAAGCAATCATCCCACCTCAGCCTCCTGAGTAACTGCACCTTTGTTTTTGAAAGACATTTTTGCTGGGAATACAGTTCTAGGTTAACATTTTTTTTCTCTCAGTACTTTTAAGGAAATCTGAAGACATCCTTATCATTTTTCCTCAAAATGTACATGTCTTTTTTTATCTGATTGCTTTTAAAATTTTATTACTTGTTTTGAGCAATTTATGTTGCCTTTGTGTAGTTTTCTTCATGTGTCTTGTGGTTGGGGTTCACTGAGCTTCTTGGATCTGTGAGTTGATCGTTTTCAGGTTTGGAAAATATTATAACTCTTGAAGGTGTCCAATAGCTCACTGATGCTTTTTCCTTTTTTAAATAAATTTTTTAACTCCTTTTTTCCACTCTGTTTCATCTTGGATAATTTCTATTTCTATGTCTTCAAATTCACTGATCTTTTCTTCTGCTATGTCTAATCTGCCATTAATCTAATCAGCATAATTTTTATCCCAGAAATTGTAGCTCTTATCCCTGAAAGTTCAATTTGGGTCTTTTAAAAATAATTTCTTTTTTTTTTTCTTTTTTTTTTGGAGACAGGGTCTTACTCTACAAGCCAGGCTGGAATGCAGCAGTACAATCATGGCTCACTGTAACCTTGACCTCTCCGGCTCAAGCAATCCTCCCACCTCAGCCTCCCAAATAGCTGAGACCACAGGTGCACACTACCAAGCCATGCTTTTTTTTTTTTTTTTTTTTTTTGAGAGATGAGGTCTCACCATGTTGCCCAGGCTCGTCTTGAACTCCTGGGCTCAAGTGATCTTCCCTCACTGGCTTCCTAAAGTGCTGGAATTACAGGTGTGAGCCACCGTGCCAGGTCACTTCTTGACTTTTGGAAGATACAGCAGTTATATTAATTATTCTAATGTACCCCCTACTAATTCTGATATCTGTTCATTCTGACTAGTGATTTTCCTCATTATGGTCATGTTTTCCTGCCTTTGTGTAGGCCTGCTAATCTTTGATTGGATGTCAGATATGGTTAATTTTACCTTTGTGGATATTCAATATTTTTATATTTCTGTATACCTTGAGTTTTATTCTGGGACACAGTATACTTAGAAATTACTTGACCTTTGCAGGTTTGTTTTTATCCTTTGTTTGTTGGGTACAGGGCAGTACTCAGTCTAGGGTTAATTATTCCCATACTACTGAGGCAAACCTTCTTGAGTTCTCCACCCATGCCCCATAAATTATAAGGTTTTTCATTCTGGCTAGTGGGAATGCACTGTTTCTGGTCCTGTTTAAACTGCCAAGCATTGTTCCTCCTACACCTCTGATTGTTCTTTTCCCAGCCTTTGGTAGTTTCCTGACACACAACATAGTGCTCTGCTGAATACTGCACATCTCTCCATGCAGCTCTCTGCTCTCTGTAACTCGGTCCTAAGAACTCTCAGGGCCCTCAGTTCTTCCTCCTCAACTCAAGGTCTCTCTTGACTTTGCCTCAGTTCTTATTTCCTGTGCTATGACTTGGAAACTCAAAGCAGTAAGCTGAGGTAATCATAGAGCTCACATCACTTGTTTTCTGTCTCTCATGGATCACTGTCCTTCATTCCTGATGTTACTAACTTTAACACCATTGTTTCAGGTTGTTTTTTGTTTCAGGTGGGAGGGTAAATCCAGTCCTTATTACTCCAAATTGGCGAGAAGTGAAAGTCCTAAAACTATTTTTTTAAATTATGCAATAAGATAATTTTTGAAAAATCTCTACAGGGACTAATACGGTAAAATTACTATGCCAGAGGACAGCGTGCATTAGTAAAAGATAGGAGCTGCTGAGATAGATCAAAAAGGTTAGAAAATCTGAGATGGGTCCTTAGGCACCAGCATGAAAAATTTTAGAATGAATGAGAAATAAATTTTTGTTGGTTTTAGTCATTGAGATTTGGGGGATTATTACAATGTCATTCTAACCTATCCTGACTGATAGACTTAATCTGCTATCAATCTAAGGCTCAATTCACCAGAAAAAAATAAGGTTCATTTCACCAGAAAAAATAAACTAAACTTGTCTGCATATAATATAATCTCAAAACAAAAGTTCTTGAAAACACAACTATAAACATTTGAATCTGTTAACAAAGTTCTCATTCATTCTAAAAGTTCAGTGATTTTTCTGTTCATTATAGTAACTCAGATAACAGAGCAACCATCTCAGACATCATCAGCAAACAAATCAGAGGAGAGACAAAAATCTAGAGGGTCTCAAATCAGTAATTTAATGCTTCAGTTTAGAAGTGACATGTCATATTTGCCCACAGTTCACAATCCAAAACCAGACAGATAGTCCCACTCAACCATGAGGAAAGTGTAATCCTGCTGTGTCTGGTTCTCTAGGGAGAACCACTATTATATGGCAGATAGTCCTATGACTCACAGCCAAAACATTCTCTATTCTGATGAGAGATAACTCCAAAGTCCCATTGCCATCAAATGGCATCAAAAGTGGCATCGAAAGTCCTATTGGCATCAGTGGCATCAAACTCAAAGTCCACTATCTCCTTCTAGTCTCTAAATCAGTAGATGGTGTGCCCTAGTCTCCTCTTGATCTGTTAATCAATGAACTAAAAAGTTGTTCATACCCTACACATACAAGATTGAAAAAGAGATAGCAAAACTGTAATAAACACTTCTATTCAGAAAGGGAAAGATGGGAGACATAAAATCAGTTAGTGGGCCAAAGCAATCCTCTGCTACGATTTCCTCTACAATGGGGGTGCACAAATTCCTGATTCAAGCCTGATTCTGTTCCTCAGGAGGTAATCCCCAATGTATTCGTGTCCAAGGCTCTTGATCCTATCATCTAGGAGGTCCCATCTCTTAGTTTTATCCTTCTTGGCCGCATTTGAGGCAGACATTAAGGAATATGTCCTCTTTGGGGCCCAAGGAGCTTTCTCACTCTGCTGCTTCCTATAGAAAGTTGGGGGCCCACGGGTCTCAAACAGTCATAAACTTTTAATCCAGGCCCATGGTTCCTTTAACGGTACAATTCTCTCAAAAATTTTGTTTTTTGTTTATATGATTCGAGTCAGCAGTGAGCCCAGAGGCAACCACAATTTTTAAAGTAGGTCTCCCCCAGCTCTTCCCCACACTTAACTGGAGTACCTTGAGACCATCAGGTATTGGTGGAAGTCTGACCCTTTAGTACCTGCTTCGTAAGCCATTTTGTCTCATTGAAAAGACATATTGGTCATTAGTATTTCCCAATTTCTGACATACTAATATTTGGGATGTGAGAATGAGGAATCAAAATTTCTGAAAATTCTCAGGAATTCCTAAATTATACAGAATCATCATTCTGCAGTTTTTATAACATTATACTTAATGTAGTTTTTAATAATTGTGAGTGACCTTAATAAATATGGAATCATTTTTCTGTAGTAGTTATACTGTTTCAGAAATTTTTTGCTAAAAAATTAAAATGTGGTTTATTACTATGAGCCAATATACTGTGACAAGATGATATACTTTAATATCATTATTTCTACCTGATACATTGACAACAGAAATGAAGGAAACAGTAACATAAATGTGAAATAAAAAATCATTTTAAAAACTGGAAGACTACAAATATTTGTTTAAAAGTTATTCAAAAAAGAAAAATTTAAAGCACATAAGGTATTAATTGCCCTACCCAATCGTCTTTATCTTTATTTGGTTACAAATGTTTCAGATATAAAAATTTCTTTTATTTGGCATTGATATTAGTCCAGTTCAAAAACCTCTTACTTTTTTTAATGATGAAAGTATTTTGTCTGCCCTGATTTTGGTCTTGCTGTTGAAACTGATACTGCTTTTGCTAATTTATAGTTTAGATCCATTTCTGATTTCTTTTTAAAATGTTCCATAACATTCATGTCTTCTTTTCTTTGCATTTCTTGTTAAAGTATTTGCAAAGAACAGTAGACTTTGGCAAATACTTAAACACTGAAAGTGCCAAAAAATTGATTTGGTAGTATTTGAAATACGTAACATTTGGATCTCTTGGCAAGGTTAACGCATTACACAGAAGCACAGTCAAAATTGCCAATTTAAGGGCTTATTTTGCTCCTATGTTGTGCTATTTCTTGGAACACCATTGATAGGATTTGTATAAAGTATACTATCTACATAAACCCGTGGATATTTATTACATTTACAAGAATGACTAACCCTCAGCAGCAGATGAGGCAAGAACACAGACTTACAATATGGCAATGGCAATCACTGAGTGATTCAATTGTGACCACTTTCCTTCTAAGTGCTTCTGTTCTGGTTCTGGGAAATGTTGACCTTACCCTTGAACTCCACATGTCAGCATTCCCTGCTCTTGCTTTTGGGCGTGACTTCAATGAATTCTTTCAAAGGATAATGGCTCTAAGTTGATTATTAAGCTTTAATTCTAAGAGGAGAGTTACAATACTTTTCTCTGTCTCAACAATTTCTTGACTGATTTGTCTTGAAATTCAGAAAATATATAAATTTCCCAAAATATGCTGTTAGGAGTTCCCATATAGAAACACTATGGGACCTCTCTTTAATTTAGTTAAAAGTTTTAACAATTACTGTAATGGCCATATTCTTTATTTAATTAAGTTTTGTTGCTTAAAGGCCTTCTTTTAATGGTTGGAGGTAAGAAGTTGCCTCTCCAGCCTTGCATATATCTGAATTTCTAGAGTTCCTGTGTTCTTTTTTGTTCTCATTTGCAATCCTACCTTTTCTTATTTCTCAGCTGAGTTAATTTCTTTCTTAAAATACATTGTCAGGCCGGGCGTGGTGACGCACACCTGCAATCCCAGCACTTTGGGAGGCCCAGGTGGGTGGATCACCTGAGGTCAGGAGTTTGAGACCAGCCTGGCCAACATGGTGAAACCCCATCTCTACTAAAAATACAAAAAAAGCCAAAAAACAAAAATTAGCTGGGTGTGGTGATGGATACCTGTAATCCCAGCTACTCAGGAGGCCGGGGCAGGAGAATCACTTGAACCCAGGAGGCAGAGGTTGCAGTGAGCCGAGATCACACCACTGCACTCCAGCCTGAGCAACAGAGCGAGACTTCATCCAAAAAAAAATAATAATCATCATCTTGTCAAATGCAGCTAATACAGTAATCAAAACAGGCTGTTAACATTCTGTTATCCGAAGTAATCTTCTGATAGACATACAAGTTTATTAAGAATATTATTTGTCTTCCAAGTATTACAGGAAATAGTTTACCAAATCTTTCACATCAGAATTTGGATCACCTCATGTAGCCACACCATCTGTCACCTAAGCCACTGTAATAGTTAAGTTGGATTTTATTTTTTTCATGGTAGCACTACACTTCCAGGATTCACGACTGTATTGATCAAGATAGGCCAGGTTATGTTGCAGAAACAAAAATTCCCTAACTATAGAGGCTTAAAACAAAAATACTCATTCTCTCTCACACGCCCATCTGAATAAACAGGGAGGCTCTCTCTGTTCATAGTAGTCCCTCAGTAACCCAGCCTGATGGAGCAGTCACCATCTCAAATATGACAAGGCACCACGACAAAGGAAAAAAAATTCTGAAGAGTTTCACATCAACAATTATATGCTCCAAACCAGAAGCCACTTTCACTCACAATGCACTGGCCAGGAACTAGTTACACGGCCACACACACTAGAAATATTTGGTGAATTGTAGGAATGAAAATCACATTAGGTTTTTAAAAATTAATAAATAAAACTGACTTTGAAGAGTTGAAGAAAAAAAATCTAGATGAAAACATCAAGTCTTAGAAGTTTATGCCAGGACAAGAAGCTTTCCGCTAATATTGTGGTAAGAGAATTTTCCATTTCTACCTTACAAACTTAAGTATTATTTTACTATTTTTCTATAAAGATTATGTTAATATAATAATGGATATTTTGGCCGGGCGTGGTGGCTCATGCCTGTAATCCTAGCACTTTGGAAGTCCAAGGCAGGTGGATTACCTGAGGTCAGGAGTTCAGGACCAGCCTGGTCAACATGGTGAAACACCATCTCATACAAAAATTAGCCAGGCATGGTGGCAGGCGCCTGTCCCAGCTACTCAGGAGGCTGAGGCAGGAGAATTGCTTGAATCCGGGAGGTGGAGGTTGCAGTGAGCCGAGATCGTGCCATTGCACTCCAGCCTGGGCGACAAGAGCGAAACTCTGTCTCAAAAAAAAAAAAAAAAAAAAAAAAAAAAAGGGCCGGGCATGGTGGCTCATGCCTGTAATCCTAGCACTTTGGGAGGCCAAGGTGGGTGGACTGCCAGAGCTCAGGAGTTCAAGACCAGCCTGGGCAACACAGTGAAACCCCATCTCTACTAAGATACAAAAAATTAGCGAGTCCTGGCAGCGTGCGCCTGTAGTCCTAGCTACTCAGGAGGCTGAGGCAGAAGAATTGCTAGAACCCGGGAGGTGGAAGTTGCAGTGAGCTGAGATCATGCCACTGAATTCCAGCCTGGGCGACAGAGAGAGTCTCTTAATTTAAAAACTGAATAATCTTCAAAAAATTGCAAACTTGTAATTCTAGAACAGGTAATAGTAAGAAATGTGGACCAAATTTATAAACTAAGTTCCACTGTAATGTTTACAATAATGAAAATTAAAGAATGGTTATAAAAGTATGATATGGACTATATGAAAATATAAAGTAAGGGCCAAACTTTTCCTTAAAGGGCCAGATTGTACATAACTTAGGCTTGTGAGCCTTATGGTCTCTGTCTCATATAACTGTGCTGTTGTAGTGCAAAAGTAACAACAGACAATATGTAATTAAATAGTATGGCTGTTCTAATATTTTGATTATAAAAATAGGTAGTCAACTGTGGGTCATAGTCTGCTAACCCCTAACACAGAGAATTAAAATGTTTTCAAGGAAGTAGAGGCCAGGCATGGTGGCTCACGCCTGTAATCCCAGCACTTTGGGAGGCCAAGGCAGGTGGATCACTTGAGATCAGGAGTTCAAAACTAGCCTGGCCAACGTGGTGAAACCCCCATCTCTACCAAAAACAGAAAAATTAGCTGGGTGTGGTGGCAGGCACTTGTAATCCCAGCTACCTGGGAGGCTGAGACACGAGAATTGCTTGAACCTGAGGGGCAGAGGTTGCAGTAAGCTGAGATTGCACCACTGCACCCCAGCCTGGGCAACAGAGCGAGACTCCATCTCAAGAAAAAAAAAATGTCTTTAAGGTACCGGATAAAGATGAAATACTTTAAAAGTTTAAAACCGGTCTGGCACGGTGGCTCACGCCTGTAATCCCAGCACTTTGGAAGCTGACGCAGCTGGATCACCAGAGGTCAGGACTTCGAGACCAGCCTGACTAACATAGAGAAACCCTGTCTTTACTAAAACTACAAAATTAGCCGGGCGTGGTGGCACATGCCTGTAATCCCAGCTACTCGGGAGGCTGAGGCAGGAGAATTGCTTGAACCCGGGAGGCGGAAGTTGCGGTGAGCCGAGATCACGCCACTGCACTCCAGCCTGGACAATAAGAGCAAAAACTCCATCTGAAAAAAAAAGTTTAAAATCATACTTTATACTTCTCCAAATCTCCACAAACAGCATGCCTTACTTTAATATTCAGGGGAGAAAAGTCATTTTAAAAAAGGTGTTGGAGTGGATCAGCAATACAGTCAATTTTTCTATTCTGTTTTTGGTTAAGTCTAATGATCCTAGATGTACCTGGGGCATTTTCCAGAAACCAAAACCCAAGGTAACTTCTGTGATCAACTGTCTTTCAAGTCATTAACTTCTGCAGCTACAGCTTCCCTGAAAGTGTGGCCCAATAATCTTCATAATAATGGCACACTGTGCCATCAATGAAGTCCAAATTATGTGGAAAATATTTGTTAAAAATGAAGGCAATTTTACAGGACTTTTAACAAGCAATTAAAAGTTCGCTAGAGCTAACTATAAAAAGCAATTTCACCCAACATATCTCATTTCTTAAAGATGTTATAGTTGTTGCTACAGATGTGTTTAGTTCCTCACAAATGATCTGAGTGTATCTTTTAATTTGAAGCTTTTAAGTTGAAAATTAAATATTGTCATGGCTTTCAAAAATCTGTTTATTCATTTTGTCTACATTGATCTGCAGATGTGCCTCAGTCAAAAAAATAGTTATGCATCGCTTAATGAGAGGGATCTATTCTGAGAAGTGCATTGTTAGGCAGTTTCAGCGTTGTGTGAACATCATGGAGTGGTCTTACACAAACCTAGATGGTACTGCCTACTATACACCTAGACTATATGGCATAGTCTATTGCTCCTAGCTTGCAAACCTGGGCAGCATGTTACTGTACTAAATACTGTAAGCAAGTGTAACACGATGGTGTTTGTGTATCTAAACATAGAAAATGTACAGTAAAAATATAGTATAAAGATAAAAAATTGTACGCCTGTGAGTACTTACTATCAATGGAGCTTGCAGGTCTGGAAGTTGCTCTGGATGAGTCAGTGAATGGTGACTGTGAAGGCCTAGGACATTACTGTACACTACTATAGACTTTATCAATACTGTACACTTGGTCTAAATTTAAAAATGTTTCTTCAATAACAAACCCTAACATACAATAACTTTTTTACTTTATATATTTAAAAATTTTTTACTTGACTCCTGACACAGGGTCTTGCTCTGTCCTTCAGGCTGGAGTATAGTGGCTCGATTACAGCTCACTGTAGCCTTGAACTCCTAGGCTCAAGTGATCCTCCCACCTCAGCCTCCTGGGTAGCTGGGACTACAGGCAACTGCTACCATGCCTAATTTTTTTTTTTTTGAGACGGAGTGTTGCTCTGTTGCCCAGGCTGGAGTGCAGTGGCGCGATCTCGGCTCACTGCAAGCTCCGCCTCCCGGGTTCACGCCATTCTCCTGCCTCAGCCTCCCACGTAGCTGCAACTACAGGCATCCACCACCATACCCGGCTAATTTTTTGTATTTTTAGTAGAGACGGGGTTTCACCGTGTTAGCCAGGTTGGTCTCGATCTCCTGACCTCGTGATCCACCCGTCTCAGCCTCCCAAAGACTAATTTTTTTATTATTATTTTTTTTTTGCAGAGGTGCAGTTTCACCACGTTTTCCTGGCTAGTCTCAAACTCCTGGGCTTAAGCGATCTGCCCCTCTCGGCCTCCCAAAGTGCTAGGACCACAGGCATGAGCCACTGTGCCTGGCCTTTTACTTGACTCTTCTGTATTAATGTTTTGCTAACAACACAAACATTTGACAGCTCTACAAAAATACCTTTCTTTATATCCTATTCTATAACTTTTTTTTACTATTAAACAGTTTGTTTTTACTTTTTAAACTTTTTTGCTAAAAACTAAGACACACACACGCATTAGCCTAGGCCTATGTGGGGTCAGCATCATCAAGATGTCACCAGGCAAGAGTATTTTTTCAGTTTCATTATAATCTTATTGGACCACCATCATACATGGGGTACGTCATTATGTGGCACATAACTGTACTTAAAAGATAATTGTTTTTCCTCTAAAGTTTAGAAATAGGTAAATCAAGTGTTTTGCTTCTTAGCTGAGTAAACAAGTCTTAGTGTTATAATACTCTAGTAAAAATAAAACACTTGCAATCCTCTTATAGTGCATACAAACTTCCTATTTCATTAAAGTTAATACAAAGAGTAGTCTTGTAGTAACAACAAGTGCATATGTGAATATGGTATTCAGATTTTCAATATAAATTAACAGTGCATCCTATAAAGTAAAGCTTCTTGATATTATTAAACTGCACTTATAATCCAGCATAATCCTATTGTTTTAACAGCGAACTATAACATACTAAGGCGTCTTGATGGTTCTTAGGCAAACAGTCACTAGAGAGCATCACTGGCTTTCATATTTCTATCAAAGGAGTTTAAGCACTACAAAGCAGGGGTAGGCAAACTATAGTCCATGGGCCAAATCCAGTCAACATCCTATTTTTGTAAATAAAGTTTTACTGGAACACAGTTTCAAATTTACATATCATCTACACTGGCTTTCATGATACAAGGCAGAGTTGGGTAACTGTACTACATGGCCCACAATTATTTACTGTCTGGCCCTGTAGAGGAAGTTTCCTAACCACTGCTCTAAAGCACTGCTACCAAAGGTTTGGTTTGCGTACCTGGATTGGTTGTTCCTGACTGGAGATAAGGAGATTGAGAGAGAATGTAAACCAGCTATGGTTCCAAGTACAATTCTTAATTCAACTATTTTTTTTTTTTTTTTTCATTGCCAGGCTTTCTCAATGAAGCACTTACAGTCCAGTATAGGTTCCTTTTCTCATAGTATATAGGTACAAACAGTTCATTGACCTGCTACTTTGAATACCACAACTCGAAAGGTATATGGGGGCTGGAGTAGCAAAGCTCCAAAGGGATTATAGACTTATTTTGAGCACTTAGAGGCTTATTTTGGCATAGTGCTCTAGAGTTTTGTGGTATAATGTGATAATGTGGCAACACACTGAATGAGACTCACAAAGTGGTCCTTATAGAGACAGGCCTTTTCCCTACACTCTGCTCTTCTAAGATTCATATTTTCCAAAAATCTTCCATGATACAGAATTACATTTTAACAAGGTGAAGGATGATAGCTAATGGCTCCTTCTCTCCCTATCTTTTCTTGGGAGCAGGAAAGATAAAAATATTAGCTCTCCTCCTCAAAATACTCAAAATAATTCATAATATATTTTGCCTATTTAGCCTCTTTAAATTGTTGAGCAGATAAAAAAGCAGATATTAAATTCTATTTATCTGGAAGTAAAAGAATTTATAAAGCAAATCTATTCTCATAAATATTAGCAATATTGGCCAGGCTCAGTGGCTCAAGCCTGTAATCCTAGCACTTTGGGAGGCCGAGACGGGCGGATCACGAGGTCAGGAGATCGAGACCATCCTGGCTAACACGGTGAAACCCCATCTCTACTAAAATATACAAAAAACTAGCCGGGCGAGGTGGCGGGCGCCTATAGACCCAGCTACTCTGGAGGCTGAGGCAGGAGAATGGCATAAACCCGGGAGGCGGAGCTTGCAGTGAGCTGAGATCCGGCCACTGCACAGAGCAAGACTCCGTCTCAAAAATAAATAAATAAAAAATAAATAAATAAATAAATATTAGCAATATTGTCCCCTGTACTTTAAGTCCTAATTTAAAATAATGCATCAGCAGTTAAAGAACGTAGAATGGAATCCTCACTGCTAACACTGATATTAAATTTCTTAAACAAGTATATAATTTCTAAAGGCACCAAAGGTAATCTGAATCAAGCAGTGATTGGAAAAATAGAATTATTCGGGGACAGATTTTTATTGCAAATATTTACTCAAAAACTACTATATACAGCAGAGTTTTAATCACCATTTAAAACATTGAACATTCAGTGAAACAAAATTTAAGAATCCAAAGCACATTTTAAGAAGTAAAAATGAAGCACTTTAAATAAAAGTTTATTAGTACTTCAAAGCAAACTACTGTTCTTCATATTATTCATTTCTATATCTATTATATTCTAGATGATTAAAAAAACTGAGAAATCAATGTAGCAGCCATCTTATAGATAAATTAGGCTAAATCTCCAAAGCCAGTTTTTTACATCACTGTTTTAGGTCCCATTTGAAGTTTTTATTTTACAATTACAGAAAAGTCACTTAAACATGGCTGAATACATGCCAGGATATGTTTTCAGTTTACTGTTTTACAATATCTACATTATACCATACTTTGGTTTGGCTTCCAGACCATTTTTATGGGCCTATTTCTAAAGCAGATCATTAAAACAATATTAAAAGCATAATAGCTACAGGAGTTTCAACAATGGGTGTCTACTTTACATTAATACAACTAATACATCGAAGAATTTCTACACAGCTTACACACTGACAAAAAGCACAAATATAAATTTATATCTTAATAATTCCACTTTCACTGAAAGTTTAATTAAGGTAAGCTTACAGCCTAGCAGGCTAACACTTGTATGGAGGTACAAAGATTCAAATATTCTGTTTACATGCGTCTGACAGACTGGAATGTTATATTAAATCCAAAATTAAGTTTATGTTCATCCAAATTCTCATTAGGTCAATTTCATACTCTAAGCATGCTCCATTTACCAGCATCATCCTAAAAAATAAAGCCTTCATTAACAATGCCAATCAGCCATTATTTTAAATCAGTTACTCCCAAAAAGTACATGGTTTCCAAATCTTTTCCTCTCAGTTCACTGAAAAGGATGTATAAGTAATAAGGATTTTTAGCTTAGGACTGATGAAGTTTGAAAGGCTTTATAAATATAACTAATATCATCAATTCATGTCAACAACCAAATCCCATTTCCTTGAAAACCATTAAACGAGACCTTTCCACTGCAACTGTAACTA
The DNA here is from genome assembly GCF_008728515.1 of Papio anubis. Classification (NCBI taxonomy): domain Eukaryota; kingdom Metazoa; phylum Chordata; class Mammalia; order Primates; family Cercopithecidae; genus Papio; species Papio anubis. Next base: position 132,290,743 of record NC_044982.1, read on the forward strand.
TCATTAAAATCTTGTTCATGTTTTTAATAACTTCTTGGGAATCCCTACTAATCATGCTATTATTGGCAAATTGATTTGATAACATAGGTTGAACATACAGGTAAAGTGTATGTGTGACCTCCCTTACATATTTCCATTTCTGAACCTACAAAAGCACCACTAAGCTCACCTGATAGCACTGTTCCAAATGCCCTTATCGTTGGTACACTGAAACTTAAAATGACTAATTTCAACTTCTTTCTTTTTCATCTGCCAGGTCTACTGTTGCCTCTGTTGTGCTGGGGTTATTTCCTCCAGGAATGTCATCTGTTTGATCAGACACTACTTCATCAGTCTTGGCTGAAGGATCACCACTACCTTTCTGAAGAATCTCTGTGGCTTCATACTCAAGTACCTCTGATGGAGTCAGAGGTTCCAAATGAATACTGCCTTGCTCACTAACATCAGAACTAACAGATTCAGGTTCATCTCTTTTTCTCAAAAACTGATCAATGCTAACATTATCTGATGTTAACCGCAAATCCTTAATATTCTTTGAAGAAAATCTGGCTTCACTGGAGTTGTGATCCTTAATCTGAGCAGATAAGATTATGTTTTCTGAACTTTGGCGCATCTTCAACTCCATTTCCTGACAAACATGTATTTGTTTTTTCTTTTCCACTTTATCTGCACCAATATTTGAATCACAACTGAAGATGTTTTTGCAGCCAGTTTCCTGGTCTGCAAGACAGGTTTCATTTTCCTTATCTGAAACTGTTAGGCTTTCTTCACTTTTTGTTGCTGATGAGCCTTCAAATGAATTTGCATTACATCCATTTTTTTCTTCTGAAGAAGCAGCTTTATCCTGTTTACTGAAAAATAAAGTAATTTATTATGTATTTCTTCATAAAGCAATGTTTTTGAACACTATCAAAATAAAGACATGCTCTAAAAAATAAAAAGTCAAGGTACATTTGCCCATCAAAAAGGAAAACAAGTCCAAGTTCCCCATCCTTGCTGTGCCAGTATAATTTAGCAGGAGGCCATTTTCTTAGGCAAGATTCTGAGAAACTCTGGAGTCACATACTAAAAGATGTCTATCAACTAGTCTTAGTCCTGGCTGTCATTATGTTCATCTGTTCATATCTCTTGCCTGTTTCTAGTTTAAATTTAAGTATTTTTATTAACTTGCAAAAGTACCTAAAATAAAAAAATATATTTGGAAAAAATCTATATTTTTGTATGATTTTTTTCTTTTTTGAGACGGGGTCTTGTTCTGTCACCCAGACTGGAACACAGTGGTGCAAATGTCTTACTGCAGCTTTGACCTCCTGGACTCAAGTGATCCTCCTACCTCAGGCTCCCAAGTAGCTAGGAATATAGGCGCACACCACCAAGCCCAGCTAATTTCTTTATTTTTCACAGAGACAAGGTCTTTCCATGTTACCCAGGCTGGTCTCCTAGGCTCAAGCAATCCTCTTGCCTTGGCTCCCAAAGTGCTGGGATTACAGGTGTGAGTCACCATGTCCAGCCTCCTTTATGATTTAAATAGCCTCTTATGTTTAGGATGTTTTTCCATACGTAAAATCAGATAATCATTCAAACATATTCTCTAATTTTTAATAGCCTAATTTTAAAAACATAAATATATGCCTGAAAAACTGTATGTAAATATATAACATACATACACATCTAAGTGTGTGAACATGTTTGTACACATATATATTTATATGTGTGTGCTTCTGTGTGTTTATTCTGGCCCTGATGTGTTAACAGAAACTATCTAGTGAACCATAAAATACGAGAAACAAGATTTCTAAGAAGATCACCAATCCATTATCTAGATCTAAGGATGCTTATTTTACAAAAATAAATTTAATGATTACATATACCTTATTTCTTACATTTAATCAATCTGACATTTAGACGTATTCCCAATGAATTGCACAAATATCCTAGCAACATTTCCAAAAGGCAATTTATTATTTACTAAATTGTTATTTATATAAGGCTATTTCTCTGCTATTTGTTTTGTTCTACTGATTTGTCTTTAGACTATTCCTAAACCAATAGCACCCAGTTTTAACAATTACTGATTAACAATATACTTTAGAACTAAACAAATCACCTATATTCTACAACTCTTCCCCATAAATTTCATACTTTAAAAATGTAAAAGACATTTATCAAGGAAGCTCATTAAAACAATGTTTAAAATAGTGAATATTAAAAATCTAATTTTTTTTTTTTGAGACAGAGTCTCACTGTGTCGCCCAGGGTGGAGTGCAGTGGCATGATCTCGGCTCACTGCAACCTCTGCCTCCTGGGTTCAAGTGATTCTTCTGCCTCAGTCTCCTGAGTAGCTGGGATTACAGGCGCATGCCACCAAGCCCGGCTAATTTTTGTATTTTTAGTAGAGATGGGGTTTCACCATATTGGTCAGGCTGGTCTCGAACGCCTGACCTCGTGATCCACCCGCCTCGGCCCCCCAAAGTGCTGGGATTACAGGCATGAGCCACAGTGCCCAGCCAAAAACCTAATATCTTATCCAACAAGAAAGGAATGATTAAATACATTATGGTATTGCTAAGTAGAAAAATATAAATCTTTTTTTAAGTTTGTCAGTTTCCAAAACAAATCCCATAAATGTTTATTCAATTCATAATTTAATTTGTAAAATAGTCTATCATGCAGTTAATATATTATTTTTTATCATGGTAAAATTTTGCTTTTCTTGATTTGGATCCTCCCCATTTCTCTCTCTATATATAGATATAGATATTTTTAAGGCTAGTCAAGCGAAGTGGTGGGAGTGGAAAAAGAACAAATAACTCTGCAACTGGCTGTGATCAATCAGTTGTATCATTTTTGTTACATTATGATTGGGCAAGTTTGTCCACTATATTTTGTAATCATATGTTAGTGGTAGATTAGAAAGATTCTGATTTTTACACCAGGCTACTTTAATCAGTATTCTCATTAATTTCAATCATTCTTAACTCATTTTTTGGATCTTAACTGGCTAATTACAAATAGAAAAACTATTATTTTTTTCCTCATTTCAAATTTGTATAATTCTTATTTTTGTTCAGATCATAATGGACTAACTACAATTTACAGAAAACGTTACATAATACAGAGATGACTAGTCCGCATTTTCTAACTCTTTAGTTGATTTTTTGTTAACAGTCCCCTGAGAACTTACAAAAAATGCCAGGTGAAGAAAGGGCGAGATCACTTTACTAATGAAGTATAAGAAACACCTCCATAGGAACTTAATAATTTGCTTTTAGGGACAAAAGATTAATCTCAACAGACTAACAGGCAACCTACTGTAAAATATATAGCATACAGATATAAATGGGTGAAATTACTTAAAAGACAAAATAAAATTACCCTTCTTTGGAATAAAGTTCTAATTGGAATGTTCAGATTCTCTTCTGCTAAAAGACTGTGAAACATCTTGTGTTCTTTAACATTCTATCAAAGTATGAAAATTTTAAAAGCCAATCCCTCAATTTTGAAACTATTGAAATCCTACCACATAAGTAGTCTTATAGTTTTTGGAAAATACTTTAAAAAATCTTAAGATTATCTATTTGCAATAACTGTTCCTGTCCAGTAACATGTAGCATCTTGTAAATGTATTCATTTAATAGGGGCAAAGAAAATCTGCTAACATTTTACTTGCTAGTAAGTAGTTTTTCAAAAATTTAACAGCACAAAATATACTCTATATGTTTAAAATATTTAAAAACGAAGGATATAGAGAATATTTTTGTTGGATTAAAGTTTTTAAGTTTTATTTTAATTAAGAGCCATTATAGAAAATAGCACTATATACAAAAATTTAAATAGTCCTTTGCCAGTTAACTGTGAAATAACGCAGCTCAAGTGTTATTTCGTATACTTGAATTTTAAGAAACTCATTTTTTCCTTATATTTACCTTTCAGAATTTGATGTTTCTGTTTCTCTTTCAGCCATGTTAGGTCTTCCAATTTCCTGAAATAATTAATAATACTTTTCTTTTACATTCACAGTTAATCTTAAAGAAAACTATTTTTATTATGCTAAACTTTCTGGATAAAAGAAAAGTGTGCAACTTAATATAACACAGAAATAGAAAAATAATTTATTAAATATAAAATATAATTAGAATAATTATCATAATTATATGCAGTTTTAAAAATGTTTTTAAACTTACAAAAGTTTCAGTGTACCAAAAGTTTCTGATTCAAGGTAAAAAAGCAGTTACCCACCCATGTCAATATCTGCTTTTCTTAACCGCTATTTCAAATGTGGGTCATAATTACAATTACTTAAACAGAAAACTAGTAAAACACAACTTGAATCTGAATAACAAGATGCCTCCATAGTATTTTATATAAATATATTAAGCACAGATATTTAGATAAAACATTTTTGAATTTATGATTTCATAGTGAGTCACGGTAACCCTTCCACTGTCAAACCAAAAATATGAAACAGTCCACTAAGGAAGAAATACTCTACTTATTTCAAATGTTTTACAGGGAAGAAAGAAAAGAGTAAAACCTCAGTAAGCCATAGGCCAACCTAACAGCTTGTAACAATTACCAGCTATGCAGTACATATGATGCATGAAGCAGTGTATTAAGAACTTTACATTCACTATCTCATTTAATTTACATATTAGATTTTATAAACACTATTTTTATACATGAGAAATAAGACTGAGTGGGAACCCAAGGCAATACCACAATAACTGGCAAAGAACCAAGGCAATACCACAATTAGTAGTAAAGATTCAAATCTACATCTACCTCTTAACCACTATGGTAGATCAACTCAAGCCTATAAAATTGATAATGGTGTATTTATCACATACATTCATCTACTCACCCTCTCAAAACCCTGCTAAAATGAGGGCAAAGAAATAAAATATTTTTACTCATAAAGATGAAGAAAACATCAAAGTATACTAATTGCTAAACAGATTTCACCAACTTTTTAGAAATAGGAAAATCACTGGAAGAGTTGGTACTGACTTAGCAGTATGGAGGAAGTTACAATGAATGTCTGCAGTGGAGGAGTGCAAGGGGAAGAGAATCAATTTGCCCAGAGAACCAAAAATATCTGGTATTTGCAGGTGGTCAGTATACTATTTAGTACACAAAAAGTAAAAACAAAGCATTGCTGGGAAATCTAAATGCTCCTTCCCCGAAGCTTACACAACAGGTACCTATACCTTTCCTTACCAAAGAGGCTAAAAGTTAGCATCCTTCTTAACTTCCTTCCTTCCTTTTTTTTTTTTGACACAGTCTTGCTTGTCACCCAGGCTGGAGTGCAGTGGTGCGATCTTAGCTCACTGCAACCTCCACCTTGAAAGTTCAAGCGATTCTCCTGTCTCAGCCCCTCCAGTAGCTGGGATTACAGGCACCCACCACCATGCCTGGATAATTTTTGTATTTTTAGTAGGCATGGAGTTTCACCATGTTGGCCAGACTGGTCTCCAACTCCTGACCTCAGGTGATCCACCCACCTCAGCCTCCCAAAGTGCTGGGATTACAGGCATATTCCACCATGCCCAGCTAATTTTTTTATTTTTAGTAGACATAGGGTTTCACCATGTTGGTCAGGCTGGTTGTGAACTCCTGACCTCAAATGATCCGCCTACCTTGGCCTCCCAAAGTGCTGGGATTACAGGGGTCAGCCACCGTGCCAGGCCTAAAAGTTAACTTTCTGAACTGGAGATAGTCTAGACTTATGAACACCAGGAACAGCAAAAGGCACACAGGAGATACTGAGAAAACGCAAAGATTTTGTAGAAGTCCACATACTTAACAATTCTTCTCCATGCCTGGCTTCCAGAATGCCAACAGCCAGAGAACTCACTCCCCAACCTAGCACCCTCAGCTAGAAGCTACATTTCTCTCTGGAGAAAATGATCAACCCCAAAGAAAAAATTTTCCAGAATGTTTTTTTTTTTGTTTTTTTTTTTTTTCTAAGAGACAGGGTCTCACTCTATCACCGAGGCTGGAATGTAGTGGCATGATCATAGCTCAACTGCAACTTCGAACTCCTGAGTTCAAGCAATCCTCCCACCTCAGTCTCCTGAGTAGCTAGGACTACACATTATGTGCTCACTATGACTGTTTAGTTAAAAAAAATTTTTTTTAAATAGAGACGAAGTCTCCAGTGTTGCCCAGGCTACTCTCAAACTCCTAGCCCCAAGGGATCCTCCTGCATCAGCTTCCCAAAGTGTTGGGATTACAGGCATGAGCCACCACACCTGGCCTCTCCATAATGATTTTGAGACCATCCTCCTCAACAAAGAATCAGTCAGCTCAGCACCTAATTTTCCCACACTGAAGTCTACGTAATTCTCATGCAGATTGTGCATACTGTACAGTGCACAAATCCAGAAGGCAACAAACTGTAATTCATATCATCCGTTCCCAAAGTAAGATATATGGACACCTGGGGATTCCAAGCCACTTTCAGGAGGCATGTGAAGTCACAACTTTGGCATAAAAACAGTAGTGTGTAAAAATGGTGGCAAATTAATATAACTCAAGGCAGGAGCACCAAACCCAACCTGTACCAGTAGTCATTGCATCCTTCACCACCATACACATAGTATTCTTCACACCACACCGACACAAATTTTAAAAAGTAATAATTTTACTAAATCTCAATCTTTGAGCTCATATCTCTTTAATAATTTGTGTGACAAAATGCAAAGTATGCATAAGATACAACTGTTGCCTACTGAAAACATTTGGGTCTGTGATTGAGTCGTGAGTTGTACTTACCTACATTTTTTTCATAGAACACCATTTTTATTTTAAAGAATGACTGTCAAATTATGAATATTTAGACTTGAGTTTCAGTGGACTTTTTCTTTTTGAAAAATCAACGAAGTGAGCCTGTCGTATCAAGGAAAACAACTGACAGCATTCGTTTCCAGTAACAAAATCAAGCAAAAACTCCTATCTACCACTGATTAGATTAATGCTAATATTTACTGTGAGTACTTGATATTATATAATGAAATATTTCAACATTTGGAAGATCTAGGGCACTTAGTGAGCCAATATGTTCCAAATGACCAATGCATGATATTACAAAATTAGGCATGGATAAAAGATCCATTCAAATTGTAAAACAGACAAACAGATTTTGATGTAACAAAGCAAAAAAGGTCAGTGATACGGAGTTAGATTCCACAGTGTAACAAGCAAGAAAACTTCCACTTGTCTACTTTTGGTGTAGTATCAAAGGAAAATAATCTCAATTATTGGAAAATATTATTAAAGTACTGGGTGAGGCCGGGTATTCCTCATACATTTCAACCAAAAGAATGTATCACAACAGATTGGATTCAGAAACATGAGAATACAATTTTTTTCTACAAAGCTTGACATTAAAGAAACATGCAAAAGTGTAAAATAAAGCCATTCTTTCTCACTAAATTGCTGTTGTTTTGGAAAATAGTTATTTTTCAGAAAAAATGTTATGTATGTTGACATATATTTATTATTTTTATTTTTGACAATAGTTTTAAAATACTATTATTTCAATTTCTAATACGGTAAACATTAGTAATTTTTGAGACTACAAAGGATATACGTAAATAATATCTGCAGGAGTTCTGCATTCTTCAACCTGAATGGCTATGCAAGAGAGCCCTGTCCCCATTCAAACACTTATGGTTTTCAATGATTATTTTAGCCTCATTCTTTAATTACGTAGGGGCGGGCAAGGATCACCACATAACAAAAGATACACCTTAACATGAAAAATACCAAAATAAAAAGGAATAAACAAAGGGGCTTGGAGACATCAGATACACTGCTGGGAACAAAAGAAAAAAGTGTATATAAAATATTTAATATCCCCAAAGAGGTATATGTTATTATATCTACTAAATAATAACAAACTAATAAAAGCGGGGTGGCTCAAGCCTGTAATCCCAGTGACTTTGGGAGGCCCAGATGGATCACAGGTCAGAAGATCGAAAGTGACCATCCTGGCTAACACGGTGAAACCCCGCCTCTACTCAAAATGAATGAAAAATCCGGCCGGGCGAGATGGCACCAGGAACCCAGGCCACCGAGGCTGAGGCAGGAGGAATGGATGAACCTGTAGTATGGGTTGCAGTGAGCCGAGATCGCACTACTCGCACTCCAGCCTGGTGATAGAGCCGAGACTCCATCTCAAAAATAAAAACTAAAATAATAATAATAACAAAACTGTAAAAAAGAGAACTAAAGAACAAATAAAAAATTGCAGAGTCAAAATTACAAATATGGCAACTAAAAATAAGTAATTAAGTTTTCTTAGGAAAATTATTTAAAAAGATTCAAACAAAAGAACAAAAAGATGAAAGGCCATAAAGAAAATAACATATAGGGCGAGCAAGATGGTCAATAGGAGCAGCCTCCAGTTCCAACCCCAGCCAGCCGCACACAGAAGACCGGGTGATTTCTGCATTTTCAACTGAGGTACTGGGTCTATCTCACTGGGAGTGCCGGACGGTGCTGGTCAGCTGTTGCAGCCCGACCAGCGAGTTGAAGCAGGGCTGCAGGCATCAGCTTCACCTGGGAAGCGCATGGGGAAGGGAATCCTTTCCCAGCCAGGGAACTGAGACACAACACCTGGTGGGTAACTCCCACCCCAATATTGCGCTTTAAGCAAACAGGCACACCAGGAGATCATATCCCACACCTGGCCGGGAGGGTCCCACGCCTCCATCGGAGCCTCCCTCATTGCGGCACAGCCCAGGATCACCTGCAAGGCTGCAGCCAGGCTGGGGGAGGGGCTCGCCATTGCTGAGGCTTGCAGAACAAGCGCTGGGAAGCTCCAACTGGGTGGCTCTTCCTCACATACTCAAGGGGAAACCTGCCCAGTCTCTGTAGACTCCACCTCTGGGGACAGGGCACAGCTACACAACAACAACAACAACAACAACAAAGCAGCAGAAACCTCTGCAGACTCCAAATCCACTCTGTCTGACAGCTTTGAAGAGAGCAGTGGATCTCCTGAACACGGAGGCTGAGATCTGAGAAGGGACAGACTGCCTGCTCTCAAGTGGGTCCCTGACCCCTGAGTAGCCTAACTGGGAGACACATCCCCACTAGGGGCAGTCTGGGACTTCACACCCTGCCAGGCGGAGTACACCCCTGAGAGGAAGCTTCCAAAGCAAGAATCAGACAGGTACACTCGCTGTTCAGAAATATTCTCATCTTCTGCAGCCCTGCTGCTGATACCCAGGCAAATGGGTCAGGAGGACTCTCAAGCAATCTCCAACAGACCTACAGCTGAGGGTCCTGACTGTTAGAAGGAAAAACTATCAACAGGATGAAGTGGCAATGAAAACGCGAAAGCGTTTCACGATAAAATGCGAAACGGTTAAAACACCCAAATTCCGAATTGGAACGAAGTACAATGT